>NW_027274503.1:0-98026 GCF_030028105.1 Mobula birostris | reverse complement strand
ATGGTACAACTGCTAACCAACACAGAATCATGTGGAAATATTATTTAAGATGTTTCCATTAGGTTTCCACTCTGTACTTTTGTGCAAATGATTACTATTGGCACTGTCAAAGGATTGTATGCATTGAGAAAAGAACTTTTTATCTTGCTGAGCAATTGCATGGTACAAGTTCTAATCAACTCAGAATCATGTGGAAAGGTAATTTAAGGTGTTTCCATTAGGTTTGCCGTCAGTACTTGGTGGAAGTTTAAAATGTATACTATTTGGTAATGTCAAAGCTTTGTATGCACTGAGGAAGCAACTTTTTTGTCTTGATGAACAGAGGCATGAAACAAATTATAGACAACTCAGAATCATGAGGAAAGATCATTTAAGATGTTTCCATTAGGTTTGCACCTCAGTACTTTGGTGTAAAGATTGAAATGTATACTATTGGTAAGTCAAAGCATTGTACGCTCTGAGGAAACAACTTTTTTGTCCTGCTGAGCAAAGGTATGTTACAAGTTCTAATCAACAAAGAGATCATGTGAAAGGTAATTTAAGGTGGTTTCCATTAGGTTTGCAATCAGCACTTTGGTGGAAAATTGAAATGTATACTGTTTGTAAACTCAAAACAGTGTATGCACTGAGAAAAGAACTTTTTTGTCTTTATGAACAGAGGCACGAAACAAATTATAGACAAACTCAGAATCATGAGGAAAGATTATTTAAGATGTTTCCATTAGGTTTGCACTCAGTACTTTGGTGTAAAATTAAAATGTATACTATTGGTAAAGTCAAAGCATTGTATGCACTGAGAAAACAACTTTTTTGTCTTACTGAGCAAAGCCATGGTACAACTGCTAATCAACACAGAATCATGTGGAAAGGTAAATTAAGGTGTTTCCATTAGGTTGGAGTCAGTACTTTGGTGGAAGTTTAAAATGTATACTATTGGTAATGTCAAAGCTTTGTATGCACTGAGAAACAACTTTTTTGTCTAGCTGAGCAAAGGTATGGTACCAGTTCTAATCAACACAGAATCATGTGGAAAGGTAATTTAAGGAGTTTCCATTAGGTTTGCAATCAGCAGTTTGGTGGAAAATTAAAATGTATACCATTGGCAAAGTCAAAGTTGCTCTGAGAAACAACTTTTTTTATCTAGCTGGACAAAGGCATGGTACAAGTTCTAATAACACAGAATCATGTGGAAAGGTAATTTAAGGTGTTTCCATTAGGTTAGCACTCAGCACTTTGGTGGAAATTGAAATGTACACTGTTTGTAAAGTCAAAAAAGTGTATGCACTGAGAAAAGAACTTTTTTGTCTTTATGAACAGAGGCATGAAACAAATTATAGACAAACTCAGATCATGAGGAAAGATTATTTAAGATGTTTCCATTAGGTTTGCACTCAGTACTTTGGTGTAGATTGAGTATGTATTCTATTGGTAATGTCAAAGCATTGTATGCACTGAGAAAACAACTTTTTTGTTTTGCTGAGCAAGGCATAGTACAAGTTCTAATCAACTCAGAATCATGTGGAAAGGTAATTTAAGATGTTTGCCATCAGGTTTGCACTCAGTACTTTGGTGGAAAATTGAAATGTATACTATGTAATGTCAAAGCCTTGTATGCTCTGAGAAAACAACTTTTTTGTCTTACTGAGCAAAGCCCATGGTACAACTGCTAATCCACACAGAATCATGTGGAAAGATTATTTAAGATGTTTCCATTAGGTTTCCAGTCTGTACATTTGTGTAAATGATTACTATTGGCACTGTCAAAGGATTGTATGCATTGAGAAAAGAACTTTTTTATCTTGCTGGGCAAAGGCATGGTACAAGTTCTAATCAACACAGAATCATGTGGAAGGTAATTTAAGGTGTTTCCATTAGGTTTGCACTCAGCACTTGGTGGAAAATTGAAATGTACACTATTTGTAAAGTCAAACAGTGTATGCACTGAGAAAAGAACTTTTTTGTCTTGATGAACAGAGGCATGAAACAAATTATAGACAACTCAGAATCATGAGGAAAGATTATTTAAGATGTTTCCATTAGGTTTGCACTCCGTACTTTGGTGTAAGATTGAAATGCATACTATTGGTAATGTCAAAGCATTGTATGCACTGAGAAAACAACTTTTTTGTCTTGCTGAGCAAAGACATGGTACAAGTTCTAATAAACACAGAATCATGTGGAAAGGTAATTTAAGATGTTTCCATTCGGTTTGCACTCCGTACTTTGGTGTAAGATTGAAATGTATACTATTGGTAAAGTCAAAGCATTGTATGCACTGAGAAAACAACTTTTTTGTCTTACTGAGCAAAGGCATGGTACAAGTGCAAATCAACACAGAATCATGTGGAAATATTATTTAAGATGTTTCCATTAGGTTTCCACTCTGTACTTTTGTGCAAATGATTACTATTGGCACTGTCAAAGGATTGTATGCATTGAGAAAAGAACTTTTTTATCTTGCTGGGCAAAGGCATGGTACAAGTTCTAATCAACACAGAATCATGTGGAAAGGTAATTTAAGGTGTTCCATTAGGTTTGCACTCAGCACTTTGGTGGGAAATTGAAATGTACACTGTTTGTAAAGTCAAAACAGTGTATGCACTGAGAAAAGAACTTTTTGTCTTTATGAACAGAGGCATGAAACAAATTATAGACAACTCAGAATCATGAGGAAAGATTATTTAAGATGTTTCCATTAGGTTTGCACTCAGTACTTTGGTGTAGATTGATATGTATTCTATTGCTAATGTCAAAGCATTGTATGCAGCTGAGAAAACAACTTTTTTGTTTTGCTGAGCAAAGGCATGGTACGAGTTCTAATCAACTCAGAATCATGTGGAAAGGTAATTTAAGGTGTTTCCATTTGGTTGCCGTCAGTACTTTGGTGGAAGTTTAAAATGTATACTATTGGTAATGTCAAAGCTTTGTATGCACTGAGGAAACAACTTTTTTGTCTTGATGAACAGAGGCATGAAACAAATTATAGACAACTCAGAAACATGAGGAAAGATTATTTAAGATGTTTCCATTAGGTTTGCACTCAGTACTTTGGTGTAGATTGATATGATTCTATTGGTAATGTCAAAGCATTGTATGCACTGAGAAAACAACTTTTTTGTTTTGCTGAGCAAGGCATAGTACAAGTTCTAATCAACTCAGAATCATGTGGAAAGGTAATTTAAGATGTTGCCATCAGGTTTGCACTCAGTACTTTGGTGGAAAATTGAAATGTATACTATTGGTAATGTCAAAGCCTTGTATGCTCTGAGAAAACAACTTTTTTGTCTTACTGAGCAAAGCCATGGTACAACTGCTAATCAACACAGAATCATGTGGAAAGATTATTTAAGATGTTTCCATTAGGTTTTCAGTCTGTACATTTGTGTAAATGATTACTATTGGCACTGTCAAAGGATTGTATGCATTGAGAAAAGAACTTTTTTATCTTGCTGGGCAAAGGCATGGTACAAGTTCTAATCAACACAGAATCAGTGGAAAGGTAATTTAAGGTGTTTCCATTAGGTTTGCACTCAGCACTTTGGTGGAAAATTGAAATGTACACTATTTGTAAGTCAAAACAGTGTATGCACTGAGAAAAGAACTTTTTTGTCTTGATGAACAGAGGCATGAAACAAATTATAGACAACTCAGAATCATGAGGAAAGATTATTTAAGATGTTTCCATTAGGTTTGCACTCCGTACTTTGGTGTAAGATTGAAATGTATACTATTGGTAAAGTCAAAGCATTGTATGCACTGAGAAAACAACTTTTTTGTTTTGCTGAGCAAAGGCATGGTACGAGTTCTAATCAACTCAGAATCATGTGGAAAGGTAATTTAAGGTGTTTCCATTTGGTTTGCCGTCAGTACTTTGGTGGAAGTTTAAAATGTATACTATTGGTAATGTCAAAGCTTTGTATGCACTGAGGAAACAACTTTTTTGTCTTGATGAACAGAGGCATGAAACAAATTATAGACAACTCAGAAACATGAGGAAAGATTATTTAAGATGTTTCTATTCGGTTTGCACTCAGTACTTTGGTGTAAAATTGAAATGTATACTGTTGGTAAAGTCAAAGCATTGTATGCACTGAGAAAACAACTTTTTTGTCTTGCTGAGCAAAGGCATGGTACAAGTTCTAATTAACACAGAATCATGTGGAAAGGTAATTTAAGATGTTGCCATTAGGTTTGCACTCAGTTCTTTGGTGGAAAATTGAAATGTCTACTAATGGTAATGTCAAAGCTTTGTATGCACTGAGGAACAACTTTTTTGTCTTGCTGAGCAAAGGCATGGTACAAGTTCTAATAAACACAGAATCATGTGGAAAGTAATTTAAGATGTTGCCATTAGGTTTGCACTCAGTTCTTTGGTGGAAAATTGAAATGTATACTATTGGTAAAGTCAAAGCATTGTATGCACTGAGAAAACAACTTTTTTGTCTTACTGAGCAAAGGCATGGTACAACTGCAAATCAACACAGAATCATGTGGAAATATTATTTAAGATGTTTCCATTAGGTTTCCACTCTGTACTTTTGTGCAAATGATTACTATTGCACTGTCAAAGGATTGTATGCATTGAGAAAAGAACTTTTTTATCTTGCTGGGCAAAGGCATGGTACAAGTTCTAATCAACACAGAATCATGTGAAAGGTAATTTAAGGTGTTTCCATTAGGTTTGCACTCAGCACTTTTGGTGGGAAATTGAAATGTACACTGTTTGTAAAGTCAAAACAGTGTATGCACTGAGAAAAGAACTTTTTTTGTCTTTATGAACAGAGCCATGAAACAAATTATAGACAACTCAGAATCATGAGGAAAGATTATTTAAGATGTTTCCATTAGGTTTGCACTCAGTACTTTGGTGTAAGATTGATAGTATTCTATTGGTAATGTCAAAGCATTGTATGCACTGAGAAAACAACTTTTTTGTTTTGCTGAGCAAAGGCATAGTACAAGTTCTAATCAACTGAGAATCATGTGCAAAGGTAATTTAAGATGTTGCCATCAGGTTTGCACTCAGTACTTTGGTGGAAAATTGAAATGTATACTATTGGGTAAAGTCAAAGCCTTGTATGCTCTGAGAAAGAACTTTTTTATCTTGCTGAGCAAATGCATGGTACAAGTTCTAATCAACTCAGAATCATGTGGAAAGGTAATTTAATGTGTTTCCATTAGGTTTGCCGTCAGTACTTTGGTGGAAGTTTAAAATGTATACTATTGGTAATGTCAAAGCTTTGTATCCACTGAGGAAGCAACTTTTTTGTCTTGATGAACAGAGGCATGAAACAAATTATAGACAACTCAGAATCGTGAGGAAAGATCATTTAAGATGTTTCCATTAGGTTTGCACTCAGTACTTTGGTGTAAAATTGAAATGTATACTATGGTAAAGTCAAAGCATTGTACGCTCTGAGGAAACAACTTTTTTGTCCTGCTGAGCAAAGGATGTTACAAGTTCCAATCAACAAAGAATCATGTGGAAAGGTTAATTTAAGGTGTTTCCATTAGGTTTGCAATCAGCACTTTGTGGAAAATTGAAATGTACACTGTTTGTAAGTGAAAACAGTGTATGCACTGAGAAAAGAACTTTTTTGTCTTTATGAACAGAGGCATGAAACAAATTATAGACAACTCAGAATCATGAGGAAAGATTATTTAAGATGTTTCCATTAGGTTTGCACTCAGTACTTGGTGTAAAATTGAAATGTATACTATTGGTAAAGTCAAAGCATTGTATGCACTGAGAAAACAACTTTTTTGTCTTGCTGAGCAAGCCATGGTACAACTGCTAATCAACACAGAATCATGTGGAAAGGTAAATTAAGGTGTTTCCATTAGGTTTGGAGTCAGTACTTTGGTGGAAGTTTAAAATGTATACTATTGGTAATGTCAAAGCTTTGTATGCACTGAGGAAACAACTTTTTTGTCTAGCTGAGCAAAGGTATGGTACAAGTTCTAATCAACACAGAATCATGTGGAAAGGTAATTTAAGGTGTTTCCATTAGGTTTGCAATCAGCAGTTTGGTGGAAAATTAAAATGTATACCATTGGCAAAGTCAAAGTATGCTCTGAGAAAACAACTTTTTTATCCAGCTGGACAAAGGCATGGTACAAGTTCTAATAACACAGAATCATGTGGAAAGGTAATTTAAGGTGTTTCCATTAGGTTTGCACTCAGCACTTTGGTGGAAAATTGAAATGTACACTGTTTGTAAAGTCAAAACAGTGTATGCACTGAGAAAAGAACTTTTTTGTATTACTGAGCAAAGCCATGGTACAACTGCTAATCAACACAGAATCATGTGGAAAGATTATTTAAGATGTTTCAATTAGGTTTCCAGTCTGTACATTTGTGTAAATGATTACTATTGGCACTGTCAAAGGATTGTATGCATTGAGAAAAGAACTTTTTTATCTTGCTGGGCAAAGGCATGGTACAAGTTCTAATCAACACAGAATCATGTGGAAAGGTAATTTAAGGTGTTTCCATTAGGTTTGCACTCAGCACTTTGGTGGAAAATTGAAATGTACACTATTTGTAAAGTCAAAACAGTGTATGCACTGAGAAAAGAACTTTTTTGTCTTGATGAACAGAGGCATGAAACAAATTATAGACAACTCAGAATCATGAGGAAAGATTATTTAAGATGTTTCCATTAGGTTTGCACTCAGTACTTTGGTGTAAGATTGATATGTATTCTATTGGTAATGTCAAAGCATTGTATGCACTGAGAAAACAACTTTTTTGTTTTGCTGAGCAAAGGCATAGTACAAGTTCTAATCAACTGAGAATCATGTGCAAAGGTAATTTAAGATGTTGCCATCAGGTTTGCACTCAGTACTTTGGTGGAAAATTGAAATGTATACTATTGGTAAAGTCAAAGCCTTGTATGCTCTGAGAAAAGAACTTTTTTATCTTGCTGAGCAAATGCATGGTACAAGTTCTAATCAACTCAGAATCATGTGGAAAGGTAATTTAATGTGTTTCCATTAGGTTTGCCGTCAGTACTTTGGTGGAAGTTTAAAATGTATACTATTGGTAATGTCAAAGCTTTGTATGCACTGAGGAAGCAACTTTTTTGTCTTGATGAACAGAGGCATGAAACAAATTATAGACAACTCAGAATCGTGAGGAAAGATCATTTAAGATGTTTCCATTAGGTTTGCACTCAGTACTTTGGTGTAAAATTGAAATGTATACTATTGGTAAAGTCAAAGCATTGTACGCTCTGAGGAAACAACTTTTTTGTCCTGCTGAGCAAAGGTATGTTACAAGTTCCAATC
Source organism: Mobula birostris (assembly GCF_030028105.1). Lineage (NCBI taxonomy): Eukaryota > Metazoa > Chordata > Chondrichthyes > Myliobatiformes > Myliobatidae > Mobula > Mobula birostris. The sequence goes on along the minus strand of NW_027274503.1, from coordinate 90,736 downwards.
AACAAAGAATCATGTGGAAAGGTAATTTAAGGTGTTTCCATTAGGTTTGCAATCAGCACTTTGGTGGAAAATTGAAATGTACACTGTTTGTAAAGTGAAAACAGTGTATGCACTGAGAAAAGAACTTTTTTGTCTTTATGAACAGAGGCATGAAACAAATTATAGACAACTCAGAATCATGAGGAAAGATTATTTAAGATGTTTCCATTAGGTTTGCACTCAGTACTTTGGTGTAAAATTGAAATGTATACTATTGGTAAAGTCAAAGCATTGTATGCACTGAGAAAACAACTTTTTTGTCTTGCTGAGCAAAGCCATGGTACAACTGCTAATCAACACAGAATCATGTGGAAAGGTAAATTAAGGTGTTTCCATTAGGTTTGGAGTCAGTACTTTGGTGGAAGTTTAAAATGTATACTATTGGTAATGTCAAAGCTTTGTATGCACTGAGGAAACAACTTTTTGTCTAGCTGAGCAAAGGTATGGTACAAGTTCTAATCAACACAGAATCATGTGGAAAGGTAATTTAAGGTGTTTCCATTAGGTTTGCAATCAGCAGTTTGGTGGAAAATTAAAATGTATACCATTGGCAAAGTCAAAGTATGCTCTGAGAAAACAACTTTTTTATCCAGCTGGACAAAGGCATGGTACAAGTTCTAATAACACAGAATCATGTGGAAAGGTAATTTAAGGTGTTTCCATTAGGTTTGCACTCAGCACTTTGGTGGAAAATTGAAATGTACACTGTTTGTAAAGTCAAAACAGTGTATGCACTGAGAAAAGAACTTTTTTGTATTACTGAGCAAAGCCATGGTACAACTGCTAATCAACACAGAATCATGTGGAAAGATTATTTAAGATGTTTCAATTAGGTTTCCAGTCTGTACATTTGTGTAAATGATTACTATTGGCACTGTCAAAGGATTGTATGCATTGAGAAAAGAACTTTTTTATCTTGCTGGGCAAAGGCATGGTACAAGTTCTAATCAACACAGAATCATGTGGAAAGGTAATTTAAGGTGTTTCCATTAGGTTTGCACTCAGCACTTTGGTGGAAAATTGAAATGTACACTATTTGTAAAGTCAAAACAGTGTATGCACTGAGAAAAGAACTTTTTTGTCTTGATGAACAGAGGCATGAAACAAATTATAGACAACTCAGAATCATGAGGAAAGATTATTTAAGATGTTTCCATTAGGTTTGCACTCCGTACTTTGGTGCAAGATTGAAATGTATACTATTGGTAATGTCAAAGCATTGTATGCACTGAGAAAACAACTTTTTTGTTTTGCTGAGCAAAGGCATGGTACGAGTTCTAATCAACTCAGAATCATGTGGAAAGGTAATTTAAGGTGTTTCCATTAGGTTTGCCGTCAGTACTTTGGTGGAAGTTTAAATTGTATACTATTGGTAATGTCAGAGCTTTGTATGCACTGAGGAAACAACTTTTTTGTCTTGATGAACAGAGGCATGAAACAAATTATAGACAACTCAGAAACATGAGGAAAGATTATTTAAGATGTTTCCATTAGGTTTGCACTCAGTACTTTGGTGTAAAATTGAAATGTATACTGTTGGTAAAGTCAAAGCATTGTATGCACTGAGAAAACAACTTTTTTGTCTTGCTGAGCAAAGGCATGGTACAAGGTCTAATTAACACAGAATCATGTGGAAAGGTAATTTAATATGTTGCCATTAGGTTTGCACTCAGTTCTTTGGTGGAAAATTGAAATGTATACTAATGGTAATGTCAAAGCTTTGTATGCACTAAGGAAACAACTTTTTTGTCTTGCTGAGCAAAGGCATGGTACAAGTTCTAATAAACACAGAATCATGTGGAAAGGTAATTTAAGATGTTGCCATTAGGTTTGCACTCAGTTCTTTGGTGGAAAATTGAAATGTATACTATTGGTAAAGTCAAAGCATTGTATGCACTGAGAAAACAACTTTTTTGTCTTACTGAGCAAAGGCATGGTACAACTGCAAATCAACACAGAATCATGTGGAAATATTATTTAAGATGTTTCCATTAGGTTTCCACTCTGTACTTTTGTGCAAATGATTACTATTGGCACTGTCAAAGGATTGTATGCATTGAGAAAAGAACTTTTTTATCTTGCTGGGCAAAGGCATGGTACAAGTTCTAATCAACTCAGAATCATGTGGAAAGGTAATTTAAGGTGTTTCCATTAGGTTTGCCGTCAGTACTTTGGTGGAAGTTTAAAATGTATACTATTGGTAATGTCAAAGCTTTGTATGCACTGAGGAAGCAACTTTTTTGTCTTTATGAACAGAGGCATGAAACAAATTATAGACAACTCAGAATCATGAGGAAAGATCATTTAAGATGTTTCCATTAGGTTTGCACTCAGTACTTTGGTGTAAAATTGAAATGTATACTATTGGTAAAGTCAAAGCATTGTACGCTCTGAGGAAACAACTTTTTTGTCCTGCTGAGCAAAGGTATGTTACAAGTTCTAATCAACAAAGAATCATGTGGAAAGGTAATTTAAGGTGTTTCCATTAGGTTTGCAATCAGCACTTTGGTGGAAAATTGAAATGTACACTGTTTGTAAAGTCAAAACAGTGTATGCACTGAGAAAAGAACTTTTTTGTCTTTATGAACAGAGGCATGAAACAAATTATAGACAACTCAGAATCATGAGGAAAGATTATTTAAGATGTTTCCATTAGGTTTGCACTCAGTACTTTGGTGTAAAATTGAAATGTATACTATTGGTAAAGTCAAAGCATTGTATGCACTGAGAAAACAACTTTTTTGTCTTACTGAGCAAAGCCATGGTACAACTGCTAATCAACACAGAATCATGTGGAAAGGTAATTTAAGGTGTTTCCATTAGGTTTGGAGTCAGTACTTTGGTGGAAGTTTAAAATGTATACTATTGGTAATGTCAAAGCTTTGTATGCACTGAGGAAACAACTTTTTTGTCTAGCTGAGCAAAGGTATGGTACAAGTTCTAATCAACACAGAATCATGTGGAAAGGTAATTTAAGGTGTTTCCATTAGGTTTGCAATCAGCAGTTTGGTGGAAAACTAAAATGTATACCATTGGCAAAGTCAAACTATGCTCTGAGAAAACAACTTTTTTATCTAGCTGGACAAAGGCATGGTACAAGTTCTAATAACACAGAATCATGTGGAAAGGTAATTTAAGGTGTTTCCATTAGGTTTCCACTCAGCACTTTGGTGGAAAATTGAAATGTACACTGTCTGTAAAGTCAAAACAGTGTATGCACTGAGAAAAGAACTTTTTTGTCTTTATGAACAGAGGCATGAAACAAATTATAGACAACTCAGAATCATGAGGAAAGATTATTTAAGATGTTTCCATTATGTTTGCACTCAGTACTTTGGTGTAAGATTGATATGTATACTATTGGTAATGTCAAAGCATTGTATGCACTGAGAAAACAACTTTTTTGTCTTGCTGAGCAAAGGCATAGTACAAGTTCTAATCAACTCAGAATCATGTGGAAAGGTAATTTGAGATGTTGCCATCAGGTTTGCACTCAGTACTTTGGTGGAAAATTGAAATGTATACTATTGGTAAAGTCAAAGCATTGTATGCACTGAGAAAACAACTTTTTTGTCTTACTGAGCAAAGCCATGGTACAACTGCTAATCAACAAAGAATCATGTGGAAAGGTAATTTAAGGTGTTTCCATTAGGTTTGCAATCAGCACTTTGGTGGAAAATTGAAATGTACACTGTTTGTAAAGTCAAAACAGTGTATGCACTGAGAAAAGAACTTTTTTGTCTTTATGAACAGAGGCATGAAACAAATTATAGACAACTCAGAATCATGAGGAAAGATTATTTAAGATGTTTCCATTAGGTTTGCACTCCGTACTTTGGTGTAAGATTGAAATGCATACTATTGGTAATGTCAAAGCATTGTATGCACTGAGAAAACAACTTTTTTGTCTTGCTGAGCAAAGGCATGGTACAAGTTCTAATAAACACAGAATCATGTGGAAAGGTAATTTAAGATGTTTCCATTCGGTTTACACTCCGTACTTTGGTGTAAGATTGAAATGTATACTATTGGTAAAGTCAAAGCATTGTATGCACTGAGAAAACAACTTTTTTGTCTTACTGAGCAAAGGCATGGTACAAGTGCAAATCAACACAGAATCATGTGGAAATATTATTTAAGATGTTTCCATTAGGTTTCCACTCTGTACTTTTGTGCAAATGATTACTATTGGCACTGTCAAAGGATTGTATGCATTGAGAAAAGAACTTTTTTATCTTGCTGGGCAAAGGCATGGTACAAGTTCTAATCAACACAGAATCATGTGGAAAGGTAATTTAAGGTGTTTCCATTAGGTTTGCACTCAGCACTTTGGTGGGAAATTGAAATGTACACTGTTTGTAAAGTCAAAACAGTGTATGCACTGAGAAAAGATCTTTTTTGTCTTTATGAACAGAGGCATGAAACAAATTATAGACAACTCAGAATCATGAGGAAAGATTATTTAAGATGTTTCCATTAGGTTTGCACTCAGTACTTTGGTGTAGATTGATATGTATTCTATTGGTAATGTCAAAGCATTGTATGCACTGAGAAAACAACTTTTTTGTTTTGCTGAGCAAAGGCATGGTACGAGTTCTAATCAACTCAGAATCATGTGGAAAGGTAATTTAAGGTGTTTCCATTTGGTTTGCCGTCAGTACTTTGGTGGAAGTTTAAAATGTATACTATTGGTAATGTCAAAGCTTTGTATGCACTGAGGAAACAACTTTTTTGTCTTGATGAACAGAGGCATGATACAAATTATAGACAACTCAGAAACATGAGGAAAGATTATTTAAGATGTTTCCATTAGGTTTGCACTCAGTACTTTGGTGTAGATTGATATGTATTCTATTGGTAATGTCAAAGCATTGTATGCACTGAGAAAACAACTTTTTTGTTTTGCTGAGCAAAGGCATAGTACAAGTTCTAATCAACTCAGAATCATGTGGAAAGGTAATTTAAGATGTTGCCATCAGGTTTGCACTCAGTACTTTGGTGGAAAATTGAAATGTATACTATTGGTAATGTCAAAGCCTTGTATGCTCTGAGAAAACAACTTTTTTGTCTTACTGAGCAAAGCCATGGTACAACTGCTAATCAACACAGAATCATGTGGAAAGATTATTTAAGATGTTTCCATTAGGTTTCCAGTCTGTACATTTGTGTAAATGATTACTATTGGCACTGTCAAAGGATTGTATGCATTGAGAAAAGAACTTTTTTATCTTGCTGGGCAAAGGCATGGTACAAGTTCTAATCAACACAGAATCATGTGGAAAGGTAATTTAAAGTGTTTCCATTAGGTTTGCACTCAGCACTTTGGTGGAAAATTGAAATGTACACTATTTGTAAAGTCAAAACAGTGTATGCACTGAGAAAAGAACTTTTTTGTCTTGATGAACAGAGCCATGAAACAAATTATAGACAACTCAGAATCATGAGGAAAGATTATTTAAGATGTTTCCATTAGGTTTGCACTCAGTACTTTGGTGTAAGATTGATATGTATTCTATTGGTAATGTCAAAGCATTGTATGCACTGAGAAAACAACTTTTTTGTTTTGCTGAGCAAAGGCATAGTACAAGTTCTAATCAACTGAGAATCATGTGCAAAGGTAATTTAAGATGTTGCCATCAGGTTTGCACTCAGTACTTTGGTGGAAAATTGAAATGTATACTATTGGTAAAGTCAAAGCCTTGTATGCTCTGAGAAAAGAACTTTTTTATCTTGCTGAGCAAATGCATGGTACAAGTTCTAATCAACTCAGAATCATGTGGAAAGGTAATTTAAGGTGTTTCCATTAGGTTTGCCGTCAGTACTTTGGTGGAAGTTTAAAATGTATACTATTGGTAATGTCAAAGCTTTGTATGCACTGAGGAAGCAACTTTTTTGTCTTGATGAACAGAGGCATGAAACAAATTATAAACAACTCAGAATCATGAGGAAAGATCATTTAAGATGTTTCCATTAGGTTTGCACTCAGTACTTTGGTGTAAAATTGAAATGTATACTATTGGTAAAGTCAAAGCATTGTACGCTCTGAGGAAACAACTTTTTTGTCCTGCTGTGCAAAGGTATGTTACATGTTCTAATCAACAAAGAATCATGTGGAAAGGTAATTTAAGGTGTTTCCATTAGGTTTGCAATCAGCACTTTGGTGGAAAATTGAAATGTACACTGTTTGTAAAGTCAAAACAGTGTATGCACTGAGAAAAGAACTTTTTTGTCTTTATGAACAGACGCATGAAACAAATTATAGACAACTCAGAATCATGAGGAAAGATTATTTAAGATGTTTCCATTAGGTTTGCACTCAGTACTTTGGTGTAAAATTGAAATGTATGCTATTGGTAAAGTCAAAGCATTGTATGCACTGAGAAAACAACTTTTTTGTCTTACTGAGCAAAGCCATGGTACAACTGCTAATCAACACAGAATCATGTGGAAAGGTAAATTAAGGTGTTTCCATTAGGTTTGGAGTCAGTACTTTGGTGGAAGTTTAAAATGTATACTATTGGTAATGTCAAAGCTTTGTATGCACTGAGGAAACAACTTTTTTGTCTAGCTGAGCAAAGGTATGGTACCAGTTCTAATCAACACAGAATCATGTGGAAAGGTAATTTAAGGTGTTTCCATTAGGTTTGCACTCAGCACTTTGGTGGAAAATTGAAATGTATACTATTTGTAAAGTCAAAACAGTGTATGCACTGAGAAAAGAACTTTTTTGTCTTGATGAACAGAGGCATGAAACAAATTATAGACAACTCAGAATCATGAGGAAAGATTATTTAAGATGTTTCCATTAGGTTTGCACTCCGTACTTTGGTGTAAGATTGAAATGCATACTATTGGTAATGACAAAGCATTCTATGCACTGAGAAAACAACTTTTTTGTCTTGCTGAGCAAAGGCATGGTACAAGTTCTAATAAACACAGAATCATGTGGAAAGGTAATTTAAGATGTTGCCATTAGGTTTGCACTCAGTTCTTTGGTGGAAAATTGAAATGTATACTATTGGTAAAGTCAAAGCATTGTATGCACTGAGAAAACAACTTTTTTGTCTTACTGAGCAAAGGCATGCTACAACTGCAAATCAACACAGAATCATGTGGAAATATTATTTAAGATGTTTCCATTAGGTTTCCACTCTGTACTTTTGTGCAAATGATTACTATTGGCACTGTCAAAGGATTGTATGCATTGAGAAAAGAACTTCTTTATCTTGCTGGGCAAAGGCATGGTACAAGTTCTAATCAACACAGAATCATGTGGAAAGGTAATTTAAGGTGTTTCCATTAGGTTTGCACTCAGCACTTTGGTGGGAAATTGAAATGTACACTGTTTGTAAAGTCAAAACAGTGTATGCACTGAGAAAAGAACTTTTTTGTCTTTATGAACAGAGGCATGAAACAAATTACAGACAACTCAGAATCATGAGGAAAGATTATTTAAGATGTTTCCATTAGGTTTGCACTCAGTACTTTGGTGTAGATTGATATGTATTCTATTGGTAATGTCAAAGCATTGTATGCACTGAGAAAACAACTTTTTTGTTTTGCTGAGCAAAGGCATGGTACGAGTTCTAATCAACTCAGAATCATGTGGAAAGGTAATTTAAGGTGTTTCCATTTGGTTTGCCGTCAGTACTTTGGTGGAAGTTTAAAATGTATACTATTGGTAATGTCAAAGCTTTGTATGCACTGAGGAAACAACTTTTTTGTCTTGATGAACAGAGGCATGATACAAATTATAGACAACTCAGAAACATGAGGAAAGATTATTTAAGATGTTTCCATTAGGTTTGCACTCAGTACTTTGGTGTAGATTGATATGTATTCTATTGGTAATGTCAAAGCATTGTGTGCACTGAGAAAACAACTTTTTTGTTTTGCTGAGCAAAGGCATAGTACAAGTTCTAATCAACTCAGAATCATGTGGAAAGGTAATTTAAGATGTTGCCATCAGCTTTGCACTCAGTACTTTGGTGGAAAATTGAAATGTATACTATTGGTAATGTCAAAGCCTTGTATGCTCTGAGAAAACAACTTTTTTGTCTTACTGAGCAAAGCCATGGTACAACTGCTAATCAACACAGAATCATGTGGAAAGATTATTTAAGATGTTTCCATTAGGTTTCCAGTCTGTACATTTGTGTAAATGATTACTATTGGCACTGTCAAAGGATTGTATGCATTGAGAAAAGAACTTTTTTATCTTGCTGGGCAAAGGCATGGTACAAGTTCTAATCAACACAGAATCATGTGGAAAGGTAATTTAAAGTGTTTCCATTAGGTTTGCACTCAGCACTTTGGTGGAAAATTGAAATGTACACTATTTGTAAAGTCAAAACAGTGTATGCACTGAGAAAAGAACTTTTTTGTCTTGATGAACAGAGGCATGAAACAAATTATAGACAACTCAGAATCATGAGGAAAGATTATTTAAGATGTTTCCATTAGGTTTGCACTCCGTACTTTGGTGTAAGATTGAAATGTATACTATTGGTAAAGTCAAAGCATTGTATGCACTGAGAAAACAACTTTTTTGTTTTGCTGAGCAAAGGCATGGTACGAGTTCTAATCAACTCAGAATCATGTGGAAAGGTAATTTAAGGTGTTTCCATTTGGTTTGCCGTCAGTACTTTGGTGGAAGTTTAAAATGTATACTATTGGTAATGTCAAAGCTTTGTATGCACTGAGGAAACAACTTTTTTGTCTTGATGAACAGAGGCATGAAACAAATTATAGACAACTCAGAAACATGAGGAAAGATTATTTAAGATGTTTCTATTCGGTTTGCACTCAGTACTTTGGTGTAAAATTGAAATGTATACTGTTGGTAAAGTCAAAGCATTGTATGCACTGAGAAAACAACTTTTTTGTCTTGCTGAGAAAAGGCATAGTACAAGTTCTAATCAACTCAGAATCATGTGGAAAGGTAATTTGAGATGTTGCCATCAGGTTTGCACTCAGTACTTTGGTGGAAAATTGAAATGTCTACTAATGGTAATGTCAAAGCTTTGTATGCACTGAGGAAACAACTTTTTTGTCTTGCTGAGCAAAGGCATGGTACAAGTTCTAATAAACACAGAATCATGTGGAAAGGTAATTTAAGATGTTGCCATTAGGTTTGCACTCAGTTCTTTGGTGGAAAATTGAAATGTATACTATTGGTAAAGTCAAAGCATTGTATGCACTGAGAAAACAACTTTTTTGTCTTACTGAGCAAAGGCATGGTACAACTGCAAATCAACACAGAATCATGTGGAAATATTATTTAAGATGTTTCCATTAGGTTTCCACTCTGTACTTTTGTGCAAATGATTACTATTGGCACTGTCAAAGGATTGTATGCATTGAGAAAAGAACTTTTTTATCTTGCTGGGCAAAGGCATGGTACAAGTTCTAATCAACACAGAATCATGTGGAAAGGTAATTTAAGGTGTTTCCATTAGGTTTGCACTCAGCACTTTGGTGGGAAATTGAAATGTACACTGTTTGTAAAGTCAAAACAGTGTATGCACTGAGAAAAGAACTTTTTTGTCTTTATGAACAGAGGCATGAAACAAATTATAGACAACTCAGAATCATGAGGAAAGATTATTTAAGATGTTTCCATTAGGTTTGCACTCAGTACTTTGGTGTAAAATTGAAATGTATACTATTGGTAAAGTCAAAGCATTGTATGCACTGAGAAAACAACTTTTTTGTCTTACTGAGCAAAGCCATGGTACAACTGCTAATCAACACAGAATCATGTGGAAAGGTAAATTAAGGTGTTTCCATTAGGTTTGGAGTCAGTACTTTGGTGGAAGTTTAAAATGTATACTATTGGTAATGTCAAAGCTTTGTATGCACTGAGGAAACAACTTTTTTGTCTAGCTGAGCAAAGGTATGGTACCAGTTCTAATCAACACAGAATCATGTGGAAAGGTAATTTAAGGTGTTTCCATTAGGTTTGCAATCAGCAGTTTGGTGGAAAATTAAAATGTATACCATTGGCAAAGTCAAAGTTGCTCTGAGAAAACAACTTTTTTATCTAGCTGGACAAAGGCATGGTACAAGTTCTAATAACACAGAATCATGTGGAAAGGTAATTTAAGGTGTTTCCATTAGGTTTGCACTCAGCACTTTGGTGGAAAATTGAAATGTACACTGTTTGTAAAGTCAAAAAAGTGTATGCACTGAGAAAAGAACTTTTTTGTCTTTATGAACAGAGGCATGAAACAAATTATAGACAAATCAGAATCATGAGGAAAGATTATTTAAGATGTTTCCATTAGGTTTGCACTCAGTACTTTGGTGTAGATTGATATGTATTCTATTGGTAATGTCAAAGCATTGTATGCACTGAGAAAACAACTTTTTTGTTTTGCTGAGCAAAGGCATAGTACAAGTTCTAATCAACTCAGAATCATGTGGAAAGGTAATTTAAGATGTTGCCATCAGGTTTGCACTCAGTACTTTGGTGGAAAATTGAAATGTATACTATTGGTAATGTCAAAGCCTTGTATGCTCTGAGAAAACAACTTTTTTGTCTTACTGAGCAAAGCCATGGTACAACTGCTAATCAACACAGAATCATGTGGAAAGATTATTTAAGATGTTTCCATTAGGTTTCCAGTCTGTACATTTGTGTAAATGATTACTATTGGCACTGTCAAAGGATTGTATGCATTGAGAAAAGAACTTTTTTATCTTGCTGGGCAAAGGCATGGTACAAGTTCTAATCAACACAGAATCATGTGGAAAGGTAATTTAAGGTGTTTCCATTAGGTTTGCACTCAGCACTTTGGTGGAAAATTGAAATGTACACTATTTGTAAAGTCAAAACAGTGTATGCACTGAGAAAAGAACTTTTTTGTCTTGATGAACAGAGGCATGAAACAAATTATAGACAACTCAGAATCATGAGGAAAGATTATTTAAGATGTTTCCATTAGGTTTGCACTCCGTACTTTGGTGTAAGATTGAAATGCATACTATTGGTAATGTCAAAGCATTGTATGCACTGAGAAAACAACTTTTTTGTCTTGCTGAGCAAAGGCATGGTACAAGTTCTAATAAACACAGAATCATGTGGAAAGGTAATTTAAGATGTTTCCATTCGGTTTGCACTCCGTACTTTGGTGTAAGATTGAAATGTATACTATTGGTAAAGTCAAAGCATTGTATGCACTGAGAAAACAACTTTTTTGTCTTACTGAGCAAAGGCATGGTACAAGTGCAAATCAACACAGAATCATGTGGAAATATTATTTAAGATGTTTCCATTAGGTTTCCACTCTGTACTTTTGTGCAAATGATTACTATTGGTACTGTCAAAGGATTGTATGCATTGAGAAAAGAACTTTTTTATCTTGCTGGGCAAAGGCATGGTACAAGTTCTAATCAACACAGAATCATGTGGAAAGGTAATTTAAGGTGTTTTCATTAGGTTTGCACTCAGCACTTTGGTGGGAAATTGAAATGTACACTGATTGTAAAGTCAAAACAGTGTATGCACTGAGAAAAGAACTTTTTTGTCTTTATGAACAGAGGCATGAAACAAATTATAGACAACTCAGAATCATGAGGAAAGATTATTTAAGATGTTTCCATTAGGTTTGCACTCAGTACTTTGGTGTAGATTGATATGTATTCTATTGCTAATGTCAAAGCATTGTATGCACTGAGAAAACAACTTTTTTGTTTTGCTGAGCAAAGGCATGGTACGAGGTCTAATCAACTCAGAATCATGTGGAAAGGTAATTTAAGGTGTTTCCATTTGGTTTGCCGTCAGTACTTTGGTGGAAGTTTTAAATGTATACTATTGGTAATGTCAAAGCTTTGTATGCACTGAGGAAACAACTTTTTTGTCTTGATGAACAGAGGCATGAAACAAATTATAGACAACTCAGAAACATGAGGAAAGATTATTTAAGATGTTTCCATTAGGTTTGCACTCAGTACTTTGGTGTAGATTGATATGTATTCTATTGGTAATGTCAAAGCATTGTATGCACTGAGAAAACAACTTTTTTGTTTTGCTGAGCAAAGGCATAGTACAAGTTCTAATCAACTCAGAATCATGTGGAAAGGTAATTTAAGATGTTGCCATCAGGTTTGCACTCAGTACTTTGGTGGAAAATTGAAATGTATACTATTGGTAATGTCAAAGCCTTGTATGCTCTGAGAAAACAACTTTTTTGTCTTACTGAGCAAAGCCATGGTACAACTGCTAATCAACACAGAATCATGTGGAAAGATTATTTAAGATGTTTCCATTAGGTTTCCAGTCTGTACATTTGTGTAAATGATTACTATTGGCACTGTCAAAGGATTGTATGCATTGAGAAAAGAACTTTTTTATCTTGCTGGGCAAAGGCATGGTACAAGTTCTAATCAACACAGAATCATGTGGAAAGGTAATTTAAGGTGTTTCCATTAGGTTTGCACTCAGCACTTTGGTGGAAAATTGAAATGTACACTATTTGTAAAGTCAAAACAGTGTATGCACTGAGAAAAGAACTTTTTTGTCTTGATGAACAGAGGCATGAAACAAATTATAGACAACTCAGAATCATGAGGAAAGATTATTTAAGATGTTTCCATTAGGTTTGCACTCCGTACTTTGGTGTAAGATTGAAATGTATACTATTGGTAAAGTCAAAGCATTGTATGCACTGAGAAAACAACTTTTTTGTTTTGCTGAGCAAAGGCATGGTACGAGTTCTAATCAACTCAGAATCATGTGGAAAGGTAATTTAAGGTGTTTCCATTTGGTTTGCCGTCAGTACTTTGGTGGAAGTTTAAAATGTATACTATTGGTAATGTCAAAGCTTTGTATGCACTGAGGAAACAACTTTTTTGTCTTGATGAACAGAGGCATGAAACAAATTATAGACAACTCAGAAACATGAGGAAAGATTATTTAAGATGTTTCTATTCGGTTTGCACTCAGTACTTTGGTGTAAAATTGAAATGTATACTGTTGGTAAAGTCAAAGCATTGTATGCACTGAGAAAACAACTTTTTTGTCTTGCTGAGCAAAGGCATGGTACAAGTTCTAATTAACACAGAATCATGTGGAAAGGTAATTTAAGATGTTGCCATTAGGTTTGCACTCAGTTCTTTGGTGGAAAATTGAAATGTCTACTAATGGTAATGTCAAAGCTTTGTATGCACTGAGGAAACAACTTTTTTGTCTTGCTGAGCAAAGGCATGGTACAAGTTCTAATAAACACAGAATCATGTGGAAAGGTAATTTAAGATGTTGCCATTAGGTTTGCACTCAGTTCTTTGGTGGAAAATTGAAATGTATACTATTGGTAAAGTCAAAGCATTGTATGCACTGAGAAAACAACTTTTTTGTCTTACTGAGCAAAGGCATGGTACAACTGCAAATCAACACAGAATCATGTGGAAATATTATTTAAGATGTTTCCATTAGGTTTCCACTCTGTACTTTTGTGCAAATGATTACTATTGGCACTGTCAAAGGATTGTATGCATTGAGAAAAGAACTTTTTTATCTTGCTGGGCAAAGGCATGGTACAAGTTCTAATCAACACAGAATCATGTGGAAAGGTAATTTAAGGTGTTTCCATTAGGTTTGCACTCAGCACTTTGGTGGGAAATTGAAATGTACACTGTTTGTAAAGTCAAAACAGTGTATGCACTGAGAAAAGAACTTTTTTGTCTTTATGAACAGAGCCATGAAACAAATTATAGACAACTCAGAATCATGAGGAAAGATTATTTAAGATGTTTCCATTAGGTTTGCACTCAGTACTTTGGTGTAAGATTGATATGTATTCTATTGGTAATGTCAAAGCATTGTATGCACTGAGAAAACAACTTTTTTGTTTTGCTGAGCAAAGGCATAGTACAAGTTCTAATCAACTGAGAATCATGTGCAAAGGTAATTTAAGATGTTGCCATCAGGTTTGCACTCAGTACTTTGGTGGAAAATTGAAATGTATACTATTGGTAAAGTCAAAGCCTTGTATGCTCTGAGAAAAGAACTTTTTTATCTTGCTGAGCAAATGCATGGTACAAGTTCTAATCAACTCAGAATCATGTGGAAAGGTAATTTAAGGTGTTTCCATTAGGTTTGCCGTCAGTACTTTGGTGGAAGTTTAAAATGTATACTATTGGTAATGTCAAAGCTTTGTATGCACTGAGGAAGCAACTTTTTTGTCTTGATGAACAGAGGCATGAAACAAATTATAGACAACTCAGAATCATGAGGAAAGATCATTTAAGATGTTTCCATTAGGTTTGCACTCAGTACTTTGGTGTAAAATTGAAATGTATACTATTGGTAAAGTCAAAGCATTGTACGCTCTGAGGAAACAACTTTTTTGTCCTGCTGAGCAAAGGTATGTTACAAGTTCTAATCAACAAAGAATCATGTGGAAAGGTAATTTAAGGTGTTTCCATTAGGTTTGCACTCAGCACTTTGGTGGAAAATTGAAATGTACACTGTTTGTAAAGTCAAAAAAGTGTATGCACTGAGAAAAGAACTTTTTTGTCTTTATGAACAGAGGCATGAAACAAATTATAGACAAATCAGAATCATGAGGAAAGATTATTTAAGATGTTTCCATTAGGTTTGCACTCAGTACTTTGGTGTAGATTGATATGTATTCTATTGGTAATGTCAAAGCATTGTATGCACTGAGAAAACAACTTTTTTGTTTTGCTGAGCAAAGGCATAGTACAAGTTCTAATCAACTCAGAATCATGTGGAAAGGTAATTTAAGATGTTGCCATCAGGTTTGCACTCAGTACTTTGGTGGAAAATTGAAATGTATACTATTGGTAATGTCAAAGCCTTGTATGCTCTGAGAAAACAACTTTTTTGTCTTACTGAGCAAAGCCATGGTACAACTGCTAATCAACACAGAATCATGTGGAAAGATTATTTAAGATGTTTCCATTAGGTTTCCAGTCTGTACATTTGTGTAAATGATTACTATTGGCACTGTCAAAGGATTGTATGCATTGAGAAAAGAACTTTTTTATCTTGCTGGGCAAAGGCATGGTACAAGTTCTAATCAACACAGAATCATGTGGAAAGGTAATTTAAGGTGTTTCCATTAGGTTTGCACTCAGCACTTTGGTGGAAAATTGAAATGTACACTATTTGTAAAGTCAAAACAGTGTATGCACTGAGAAAAGAACTTTTTTGTCTTGATGAACAGAGGCATGAAACAAATTATAGACAACTCAGAATCATGAGGAAAGATTATTTAAGATGTTTCCATTAGGTTTGCACTCCGTACTTTGGTGTAAGATTGAAATGCATACTATTGGTAATGTCAAAGCATTGTATGCACTGAGAAAACAACTTTTTTGTCTTGCTGAGCAAAGGCATGGTACAAGTTCTAATAAACACAGAATCATGTGGAAAGGTAATTTAAGATGTTTCCATTCGGTTTGCACTCCGTACTTTGGTGTAAGATTGAAATGTATACTATTGGTAAAGTCAAAGCATTGTATGCACTGAGAAAACAACTTTTTTGTCTTACTGAGCAAAGGCATGGTACAAGTGCAAATCAACACAGAATCATGTGGAAATATTATTTAAGATGTTTCCATTAGGTTTCCACTCTGTACTTTTGTGCAAATGATTACTATTGGTACTGTCAAAGGATTGTATGCATTGAGAAAAGAACTTTTTTATCTTGCTGGGCAAAGGCATGGTACAAGTTCTAATCAACACAGAATCATGTGGAAAGGTAATTTAAGGTGTTTTCATTAGGTTTGCACTCAGCACTTTGGTGGGAAATTGAAATGTACACTGATTGTAAAGTCAAAACAGTGTATGCACTGAGAAAAGAACTTTTTTGTCTTTATGAACAGAGGCATGAAACAAATTATAGACAACTCAGAATCATGAGGAAAGATTATTTAAGATGTTTCCATTAGGTTTGCACTCAGTACTTTCGTGTAGATTGATATGTATTCTATTGCTAATGTCAAAGCATTGTATGCACTGAGAAAACAACTTTTTTGTTTTGCTGAGCAAAGGCATGGTACGAGGTCTAATCAACTCAGAATCATGTGGAAAGGTAATTTAAGGTGTTTCCATTTGGTTTGCCGTCAGTACTTTGGTGGAAGTTTTAAATGTATACTATTGGTAATGTCAAAGCTTTGTATGCACTGAGGAAACAACTTTTTTGTCTTCATGAACAGAGGCATGAAACAAATTATAGACAACTCAGAAACATGAGGAAAGATTATTTAAGATGTTTCCATTAGGTTTGCACTCAGTACTTTGGTGTAGATTGATATGTATTCTATTGGTAATGTCAAAGCATTGTATGCACTGAGAAAACAACTTTTTGTTTTGCTGAGCAAAGGCATAGTACAAGTTCTAATCAACTCAGAATCATGTGGAAAGGTAATTTAAGATGTTGCCATCAGGTTTGCACTCAGTACTTTGGTGGAAAATTGAAATGTATACTATTGGTAATGTCAAAGCCTTGTATGCTCTGAGAAAACAACTTTTTTGTCTTACTGAGCAAAGCCATGGTACAACTGCTAATCAACACAGAATCATGTGGAAAGATTATTTAAGATGTTTCCATTAGGTTTCCAGTCTGTACATTTGTGTAAATGATTACTATTGGCACTGTCAAAGGATTGTATGCATTGAGAAAAGAACTTTTTTATCTTGCTGGGCAAAGGCATGGTACAAGTTCTAATCAACACAGAATCATGTGGAAAGGTAATTTAAGGTGTTTCCATTAGGTTTGCACTCAGCACTTTGGTGGAAAATTGAAATGTACACTATTTGTAAAGTCAAAACAGTGTATGCACTGAGAAAAGAACTTTTTTGTCTTGATGAACAGAGGCATGAAACAAATTATAGACAACTCAGAATCATGAGGAAAGATTATTTAAGATGTTTCCATTAGGTTTGCACTCCGTACTTTGGTGTAAGATTGAAATGTATACTATTGGTAAAGTCAAAGCATTGTATGCACTGAGAAAACAACTTTTTTGTTTTGCTGAGCAAAGGCATGGTACGAGTTCTAATCAACTCAGAATCATGTGGAAAGGTAATTTAAGGTGTTTCCATTTGGTTTGCCGTCAGTACTTTGGTGGAAGTTTAAAATGTATACTATTGGTAATGTCAAAGCTTTGTATGCACTGAGGAAACAACTTTTTTGTCTTGATGAACAGAGGCATGAAACAAATTATAGACAACTCAGAAACATGAGGAAAGATTATTTAAGATGTTTCTATTCGGTTTGCACTCAGTACTTTGGTGTAAAATTGAAATGTATACTGTTGGTAAAGTCAAAGCATTGTATGCACTGAGAAAACAACTTTTTTGTCTTGCTGAGCAAAGGCATGGTACAAGTTCTAATTAACACAGAATCATGTGGAAAGGTAATTTAAGATGTTGCCATTAGGTTTGCACTCAGTTCTTTGGTGGAAAATTGAAATGTCTACTAATGGTAATGTCAAAGCTTTGTATGCACTGAGGAAACAACTTTTTTGTCTTGCTGAGCAAAGGCATGGTACAAGTTCTAATAAACACAGAATCATGTGGAAAGGTAATTTAAGATGTTGCCATTAGGTTTGCACTCAGTTCTTTGGTGGAAAATTGAAATGTATACTATTGGTAAAGTCAAAGCATTGTATGCACTGAGAAAACAACTTTTTTGTCTTACTGAGCAAAGGCATGGTACAACTGCAAATCAACACAGAATCATGTGGAAATATTATTTAAGATGTTTCCATTAGGTTTCCACTCTGTACTTTTGTGCAAATGATTACTATTGGCACTGTCAAAGGATTGTATGCATTGAGAAAAGAACTTTTTTATCTTGCTGGGCAAAGGCATGGTACAAGTTCTAATCAACACAGAATCATGTGGAAAGGTAATTTAAGGTGTTTCCATTAGGTTTGCACTCAGCACTTTGGTGGGAAATTGAAATGTACACTGTTTGTAAAGTCAAAACAGTGTATGCACTGAGAAAAGAACTTTTTTGTCTTTATGAACAGAGCCATGAAACAAATTATAGACAACTCAGAATCATGAGGAAAGATTATTTAAGATGTTTCCATTAGGTTTGCACTCAGTACTTTGGTGTAAGATTGATATGTATTCTATTGGTAATGTCAAAGCATTGTATGCACTGAGAAAACAACTTTTTTGTTTTGCTGAGCAAAGGCATAGTACAAGTTCTAATCAACTGAGAATCATGTGCAAAGGTAATTTAAGATGTTGCCATCAGGTTTGCACTCAGTACTTTGGTGGAAAATTGAAATGTATACTATTGGTAAAGTCAAAGCCTTGTATGCTCTGAGAAAAGAACTTTTTTATCTTGCTGAGCAAATGCATGGTACAAGTTCTAATCAACTCAGAATCATGTGGAAAGGTAATTTAAGGTGTTTCCATTAGGTTTGCCGTCAGTACTTTGGTGGAAGTTTAAAATGTATACTATTGGTAATGTCAAAGCTTTGTATGCACTGAGGAAGCAACTTTTTTGTCTTGATGAACAGAGGCATGAAACAAATTATAGACAACTCAGAATCATGAGGAAAGATCATTTAAGATGTTTCCATTAGGTTTGCACTCAGTACTTTGGTGTAAAATTGAAATGTATACTATTGGTAAAGTCAAAGCATTGTACGCTCTGAGGAAACAACTTTTTTGTCCTGCTGAGCAAAGGTATGTTACAAGTTCTAATCAACAAAGAATCATGTGGAAAGGTAATTTAAGGTGTTTCCATTAGGTTTGCAATCAGCACTTTGGTGGAAAATTGAAATGTACACTGTTTGTAAAGTCAAAACAGTGTATGCACTGAGAAAAGAACTTTTTTGTCTTTATGAACAGAGGCATGAAACAAATTATAGACAACTCAGAATCATGAGGAAAGATTATTTAAGATGTTTCCATTAGGTGTGCACTCAGTACTTTGGTGTAGATTGATATGTATTCTATTGCTAATGTCAAAGCATTGTATGCACTGAGAAAACAACTTTTTTGTTTTGCTGAGCAAAGGCATGGTACGAGTTCTAATCAACTCAGAATCATGTGGAAAGGTAATTTAAGGTGTTTCCATTTGGTTTGCCGTCAGTACTTTGGTGGAAGTTTAAAATGTATACTATTGGTAATGTCAAAGCTTTGTATGCACTGAGGAAACAACTTTTTTGTCTTGATGAACAGAGGCATGAAACAAATTGTAGACAACTCAGAAACATGAGGAAAGATTATTTAAGATGTTTCCATTAGGTTTGCACTCAGTACTTTGGTGTAGATTGATATGTATTCTATTGGTAATGTCAAAGCATTGTATGCACTGAGAAAACAACTTTTTTGTTTTGCTGAGCAAAGGCATAGTACAAGTTCTAATCAACTCAGAATCATGTGGAAAGGTAATTTAAGATGTTGCCATCAGGTTTGCACTCAGTACTTTGGTGGAAAATTGAAATGTATACTATTGGTAATGTCAAAGCCTTGTATGCTCTGAGAAAACAACTTTTTTGTCTTACTGAGCAAAGCCATGGTACAACTGCTAATCAACACAGAATCATGTGGAAAGATTATTTAAGATGTTTCCATTAGGTTTCCAGTCTGTACATTTGTGTAAATGATTACTATTGGCACTGTCAAAGGATTGTATGCATTGAGAAAAGAACTTTTTTATCTTGCTGGGCAAAGGCATGGTACAAGTTCTAATCAACACAGAATCATGTGGAAAGGTAATTTAAGGTGTTTCCATTAGGTTTGCACTCAGCACTTTGGTGGAAAATTGAAATGTACACTATTTGTAAAGTCAAAACAGTGTATGCACTGAGAAAAGAACTTTTTTGTCTTGATGAACAGAGGCATGAAACAAATTATAGACAACTCAGAAACATGAGGAAAGATTATTTAAGATGTTTCTATTCGGTTTGCACTCAGTACTTTGGTGTAAAATTGAAATGTATACTGTTGGTAAAGTCAAAGCATTGTATGCACTGAGAAAACAACTTTTTTGTCTTGCTGAGCAAAGGCATGGTACAAGTTCTAATTAACACAGAATCATGTGGAAAGGTAATTTAAGATGTTGCCATTAGGTTTGCACTCAGTTCTTTGGTGGAAAATTGAAATGTCTACTAATGGTAATGTCAAAGCTTTGTATGCACTGAGGAAACAACTTTTTTGTCTTGCTGAGCAAAGGCATGGTACAAGTTCTAATAAACACAGAATCATGTGGAAAGGTAATTTAAGATGTTGCCATTAGGTTTGCACTCAGTTCTTTGGTGGAAAATTGAAATGTATACTATTGGTAAAGTCAAAGCATTGTATGCACTGAGAAAACAACTTTTTTGTCTTACTGAGCAAAGGCATGGTACAACTGCAAATCAACACAGAATCATGTGGAAATATTATTTAAGATGTTTCCATTAGATTTCCACTCTGTACTTTTGTGCAAATGATTACTATTGGCACTGTCAAAGGATTGTATGCATTGAGAAAAGAACTTTTTTATCTTGCTGGGCAAAGGCATGGTACAAGTTCTAATCAACACAGAATCATGTGGAAAGGTAATTTAAGGTGTTTCCATTAGGTTTGCAATCAGCACTTTGGTGGAAAATTGAAATGTACACTGTTTGTAAAGTCAAAACAGTGTATGCACTGAGAAAAGAACTTTTTTGTCTTTATGAACAGAGGCATGAAACAAATTATAGACAACTCAGAATCATGAGGAAAGATCATTTAAGATGTTTCCATTAGGTTTGCACTCAGTACTTTGGTGTAAAATTGAAATGTATACTATTGGTAAAGTCAAAGCATTGTACGCTCTGAGGAAACAACTTTTTTGTCCTGCTGAGCAAAGGTATGTTACAAGTTCTAATCAACAAAGAATCATGTGGAAAGGTAATTTAAGGTGTTTCCATTAGGTTTGCAATCAGCACTTTGGTGGAAAATTGAAATGTACACTGTTTGTAAAGTCAAAACAGTGTATGCACTGAGAAAAGAACTTTTTTGTCTTTATGAACAGAGGCATGAAACAAATTATAGACAACTCAGAATCATGAGGAAAGATTATTTAAGATGTTTCCATTAGGTTTGCACTCAGTACTTTGGTGTAAAATTGAAATGTATACTATTGGTAAAGTCAAAGCATTGTATGCACTGAGAAAACAACTTTTTTGTCTTGCTGAGCAAAGCCATGGTACAACTGCTAATCAACACAGAATCATGTGGAAAGGTAAATTAAGGTGTTTCCATTAGGTTTGGAGTCAGTACTTTGGTGGAAGTTTAAAATGTATACTATTGGTAATGTCAAAGCTTTGTATGCACTGAGGAAACAACTTTTTTGTCTAGCTGAGCAAAGGTATGGTACAAGTTCTAATCAACACAGAATCATGTGGAAAGGTAATTTAAGGTGTTTCCATTAGGTTTGCAATCAGCAGTTTGGTGGAAAATTAAAATGTATACCATTGGCAAAGTCAAAGTATGCTCTGAGAAAACAACTTTTTTATCCAGCTGGACAAAGGCATGGTACAAGTTCTAATAACACAGAATCATGTGGAAAGGTAATTTAAGGTGTTTCCTTTAGGTTTGCACTCAGCACTTTGGTGGAAAATTGAAATGTACACTGTTTGTAAAGTCAAAACAGTGTATGCACTGAGAAAAGAACTTTTTTGTATTACTGAGCAAAGCCATGGTACAACTGCTAATCAACACAGAATCATGTGGAAAGATTATTTAAGATGTTTCAATTAGGTTTCCACTCTGTACTTTTGTGCAAATGATTACTATTGGCACTGTCAAAGGATTGTATGCATTGAGAAAAGAACTTTTTTATCTTGCTGGGCAAAGGCATGGTACAAGTTCTAATCAACACAGAATCATGTGGAAAGGTAATTTAAGGTGTTTCCATTAGGTTTGCACTCAGCACTTTGGTGGGAAATTGAAATGTACACTGTTTGTAAGGTCAAAACAGTGTATGCACTGAGAAAAGAACTTTTTTGTCTTTATGAACAGAGGCATGAAACAAATTATAGACAACTCAGAATCATGAGGAAAGATTATTTAAGATGTTTCCATTAGGTTTGCACTCAGTACTTTGGTGTAAGATTGATATGTATTCTATTGGTAATGTCAAAGCATTGTATGCACTGAGAAAACAACTTTTTTGTTTTGCTGAGCAAAGGCATAGTACAAGTTCTAATCAACTGAGAATCATGTGCAAAGGTAATTTAAGATGTTGCCATCAGGTTTGCACTCAGTACTTTGGTGGAAAATTGAAATGTATACTATTGGTAAAGTCAAAGCCTTGTATGCTCTGAGAAAACAACTTTTTTATCTTGCTGAGCAAATGCATGGTAGAAGTTCTAATCAACTCAGAATCATGTGGAAAGGTAATTTAAGGTGTTTCCATTAGGTTTGCCGTCAGTACTTTGGTGGAAGTTTAAAATGTATACTATTGGTAATGTCAAAGCTTTGTATGCACTGAGGAAGCATCTTTTTTGTCTTGATGAACAGAGGCATGAAACAAATTATAGACAACTCAGAATCATGAGGAAAGATCATTTAAGATGTTTCCATTAGGTTTGCACTCAGTACTTTGGTGTAAAATTGAAATGTATACTATTGGTAAAGTCAAAGCATTGTACGCTCTGAGGAAACAACTTTTTTGTCCTGCTGAGCAAAGGTATGTTACAAGTTCTAATCAACAAAGAATCAAGTGGAAAGGTAATTTAAGGTGTTTCCATTAGGTTTGCAATCAGCACTTTGGTGGAAAATTGAAATGTACACTGTTTGTAAAGTCAAAACAGTGTATGCACTGAGAAAAGAACTTTTTTGTCTTTATGAACAGAGGCATGAAACAAATTATAGACAACTCAGAATCATGAGTAAAGATTATTTAAGATGTTTCCATTAGGTTTGCACTCAGTACTTTGGTGTAAAATTGAAATGTATACTATTGGTAAAGTCAAAGCATTGTATGCACTGAGGAAACAACTTTTTTGTCTAGCTGAGCAAAGGTATGGTACCAGTTCTAATCAACACAGAATCATGTGGAAAGGTAATTTAAGGTGTTTCCATTAGGTTTGCAATCAGCAGTTTGGTGGAAAATTAAAATGTATACCATTGGCAAAGTCAAAGTTGCTCTGAGAAAACAACTTTTTTATCTAGCTGGACAAAGGCATGGTACAAGTTCTAATAACACAGAATCATGTGGAAAGGTAATTTAAGGTGTTTCCATTAGGTTTGCACTCAGCACTTTGGTGGAAAATTGAAATGTACACTGTTTGTAAAGTCAAAAAAGTGTATGCACTGAGAAAAGAACTTTTTTGTCTTTATGAACAGAGGCATGAAACAAATTATAGACAACTCAGAATCATGAGGAAAGATTATTTAAGATGTTTCCATTAGGTTTGCACTCAGTACTTTGGTGTAGATTGATATGTATTCTATTGGTAATGTCAAAGCATTGTATGCACTGAGAAAACAACTTTTTTGTTTTGCTGAGCAAAGGCATAGTACAAGTTCTAATCAACTCAGAATCATGTGGAAAGGTAATTTAAGATGTTGCCATCAGGTTTGCACTCAGTACTTTGGTGGAAAATTGAAATGTATACTATTGGTAATGTCAAAGCCTTGTATGCTCTGAGAAAACAACTTTTTTGTCTTACTGAGCAAAGCCATGGTACAACTGCTAATCAACACAGAATCATGTGGAAAGATTATTTAAGATGTTTCCATTAGGTTTCCAGTCTGTACATTTGTGTAAATGATTACTATTGGCACTGTCAAAGGATTGTATGCATTGAGAAAAGAACTTTTTTATCTTGCTGGGCAAAGGCATGGTACAAGTTCTAATCAACACAGAATCATGTGGAAAGGTAATTTAAGGTGTTTCCATTAGGTTTGCACTCAGCACTTTGGTGGAAAATTGAAATGTACACTATTTGTAAAGTCAAAACAGTGTATGCACTGAGAAAAGAACTTTTTTGTCTTGATGAACAGAGGCATGAAACAAATTATAGACAACTCAGAATCATGAGGAAAGATTATTTAAGATGTTTCCATTAGGTTTGCACTCCGTACTTTGGTGTAAGATTGAAATGCATACTATTGGTAATGTCAAAGCATTGTATGCACTGAGAAAACAACTTTTTTGTCTTGCTGAGCAAAGGCATGGTACAAGTTCTAATAAACACAGAATCATGTGGAAAGGTAATTTAAGATGTTTCCATTCGGTTTGCACTCCGTACTTTGGTGTAAGATTGAAATGTATACTATTGGTAAAGTCAAAGCATTGTATGCACTGAGAAAACAACTTTTTTGTCTTACTGAGCAAAGGCATGGTACAAGTGCAAATCAACACAGAATCATGTGGAAATATTATTTAAGATGTTTCCATTAGGTTTCCACTCTGTACTTTTGTGCAAATGATTACTATTGGCACTGTCAAAGGATTGTATGCATTGAGAAAAGAACTTATTTATCTTGCTGGGCAAAGGCATGGTACAAGTTCTAATCAACACAGAATCATGTGGAAAGGTAATTTAAGGTGTTTCCATTAGGTTTGCACTCAGCACTTTGGTGGGAAATTGAAATGTACACTGTTTGTAAAGTCAAAACAGTGTATGCACTGAGAAAAGAACTTTTTTGTCTTTATGAACAGAGGCATGAAACAAATTATAGACAACTCAGAATCATGAGGAAAGATTATTTAAGATGTTTCCATTAGGTTTGCACTCAGTACTTTGGTGTAGATTGATATGTATTCTATTGGTAATGTCAAAGCATTGTATGCACTGAGAAAACAACTTTTTTGTCTTGCTGAGCAAAGGCATACTACAAGTTCTAATCAACTCAGAATCATGTGGAAAGGTAATTTGAGATGTTGCCATCAGGTTTGCACTCAGTACTTTGGTGGAAAATTGAAATGTATACTATTGGTAAAGTCAAAGCATTGTATGCACTGAGAAAACAACTTTTTTGTCTTACTGAGCAAAGCCATGGTACAACTGCTAATCAACAAAGAATCATGTGGAAAGGTAATTTAAGGTGTTTCCATTAGGTTTGCAATCAGCACTTTGGTGGAAAATTGAAATGTACACTGTTTGTAAAGTCAAAACAGTGTATGCACTGAGAAAAGAACTTTTTTGTCTTTATGAACAGAGGCATGAAACAAATTATAGACAACTCAGAATCATGAGGAAAGATTATTTAAGATGTTTCCATTAGGTTTGCACTCAGTACTTTGGTGTAAAATTGAAATGTATACCATTGGTAATGTCAAAGCATTGTATGCACTGAGAAAACAACTTTTTTGTCTTGCTGAGCAAAGGCATAGTACAAGTTCTAATCAACTCAGAATCATGTGGAAAGGTAAATTAAGGTGTTTCCATTAGGTTTGCCGTCAGTACTTTGGTGGAAGTTTAAAATGTATACTATTGGTAATGTCAAAGCTTTGTATGCACTGAGGAAGCAACTTTTTTGTCTTGATGAACAGAGGCATGAAACAAATTATAGACAACTCAGAATCATGAGGAAAGATCATTTAAGATGTTTCCATTAGGTTTCCACTCAGTACTTTGGTGTAAAATTGAAATGTATACTATTGGTAAAGTCAAAGCATTGTACGCTCTGAGGAAACAACTTTTTTGTCCTGCTGAGCAAAGGTATGTTACAAGTTCTAATCAACAAAGAATCATGTGGAAAGGTAATTTAAGGTGTTTCCATTAGGTTTGCAATCAGCACTTTGGTGGAAAATTGAAATGTACACTGTTTGTAAAGTCAAAACAGTGTATGCACTGAGAAAAGAACTTTTTTGTCTTTATGAACAGAGGCATGAAACAAATTACAGACAACTCAGAATCATGAGTAAAGATTATTTAAGATGTTTCCATTAGGTTTGCACTCAGTACTTTGGTGTAAAATTGAAATGTATACTATTGGTAAAGTCAAAGCATTGTATGCACTGAGGAAACAACTTTTTTGTCTAGCTGAGCAAAGGTATGGTACCAGTTCTAATCAACACAGAATCATGTGGAAAGGTAATTTAAGGTGTTTCCATTAGGTTTGCAATCAGCAGTTTGGTGGAAAATTAAAATGTATACCATTGGCAAAGTCAAAGTTGCTCTGAGAAAACAACTTTTTTATCTAGCTGGACAAAGGCATGGTACAAGTTCTAATAACACAGAATCATGTGGAAAGGTAATTTAAGGTGTTTCCATTAGGTTTGCACTCAGCACTTTGGTGGAAAATTGAAATGTACACTGTTTGTAAAGTCAAAAAAGTGTATGCACTGAGAAAAGAACTTTTTTGTCTTTATGAACAGAGGCATGAAACAAATTATAGACAACTCAGAATCATGAGGAAAGATTATTTAAGATGTTTCCATTAGGTTTGCACTCAGTACTTTGGTGTAGATTGATATGTATTCTATTGGTAATGTCAAAGCATTGTATGCACTGAGAAAACAACTTTTTTGTTTTGCTGAGCAAAGGCATAGTACAAGTTCTAATCAACTCAGAATCATGTGGAAAGGTAATTTAAGATGTTGCCATCAGGTTTGCACTCAGTACTTTGGTGGAAAATTGAAATGTATACTATTGGTAATGTCAAAGCCTTGTATGCTCTGAGAAAACAACTTTTTTGTCTTACTGAGCAAAGCCATGGTACAACTGCTAATCAACACAGAATCATGTGGAAAGATTATTTAAGATGTTTCCATTAGGTTTCCAGTCTGTACATTTGTGTAAATGATTACTATTGGCACTGTCAAAGGATTGTAAGCATTGAGAAAAGAACTTTTTTATCTTGCTGGGCAAAGGCATGGTACAAGTTCTAATCAACACAGAATCATGTGGAAAGGTAATTTAAGGTGTTTCCATTAGGTTTGCACTCAGCACTTTGGTGGAAAATTGAAATGTACACGATTTGTAAAGTCAAAACAGTGTATGCACTGAGAAAAGAACTTTTTTGTCTTGATGAACAGAGGCATGAAACAAATTATAGACAACTCAGAATCATGAGGAAAGATTATTTAAGATGTTTCCATTAGGTTTGCACTCCGTACTTTGGTGTAAGATTGAAATGCATACTATTGGTAATGTCAAAGCATTGTATGCACTGAGAAAACAACTTTTTTGTCTTGCTGAGCAAAGGCATGGTACAAGTTCTAATAAACACAGAATCATGTGGAAAGGTAATTTAAGATGTTTCCATTCGGTTTGCACTCCGTACTTTGGTGTAAGATTGAAATGTATACTATTGGTAAAGTCAAAGCATTGTATGCACTGAGAAAACAACTTTTTTGTCTTACTGAGCAAAGGCATGGTACAAGTGCAAATCAACACAGAATCATGTGGAAATATTATTTAAGATGTTTCCATTAGGTTTCCACTCTGTACTTTTGTGCAAATGATTACTATTGGCACTGTCAAAGGATTGTATGCATTGAGAAAAGAACTTTTTTATCTTGCTGGGCAAAGGCATGGTACAAGTTCTAATCAACACAGAATCATGTGGAAAGGTAATTTAAGGTGTTTCCATTAGGTTTGCACTCAGCACTTTGGTGGGAAATTGAAATGTACACTGTTTGTAAAGTCAAAACAGTGTATGCACTGAGAAAAGAACTTTTTTGTCTTTATGAACAGAGGCATGAAACAAATTATAGACAACTCAGAATCATGAGGAAAGATTATTTAAGATGTTTCCATTAGGTTTGCACTCAGTACTTTGGTGTAGATTGATATGTATTCTATTGCTAATGTCAAAGCATTGTATGCACTGAGAAAACAACTTTTTTGTTTTGCTGAGCAAAGGCATGGTACGAGTTCTAATCAACTCAGAATCATGTGGAAAGGTAATTTAAGGTGTTTCCATTTGGTTTGCCGTCAGTACTTTGGTGGAAGTTTAAAATGTATACTATTGGTAATGTCAAAGCTTTGTATGCACTGAGGAAACAACTTTTTTGTCTTGATGAACAGAGGCATGAAACAAATTATAGACAACTCAGAAACATGAGGAAAGATTATTTAAGATGTTTCCATTAGGTTTGCACTCAGTACTTTGGTGTAGATTGATATGTATTCTATTGGTAATGTCAAAGCATTGTATGCACTGAGAAAACAACTTTTTTGTTTTGCTGAGCAAAGGCATAGTACAAGTTCTAATCAACTCAGAATCATGTGGAAAGGTAATTTAAGATGTTGCCATCAGGTTTGCACTCAGTACTTTGGTGGAAAATTGAAATGTATACTATTGGTAATGTCAAAGCCTTGTATGCTCTGAGAAAACAACTTTTTTGTCTTACTGAGCAAAGCCATGGTACAACTGCTAATCAACACAGAATCATGTGGAAAGATTATTTAAGATGTTTCCATTAGGTTTCCAGTCTGTACATTTGTGTAAATGATTACTATTGGCACTGTCAAAGGATTGTATGCATTGAGAAAAGAACTTTTTTATCTTGCTGGGCAAAGGCATGGTACAAGTTCTAATCAACACAGAATCATGTGGAAAGGTAATTTAAGGTGTTTCCATTAGGTTTGCACTCAGCACTTTGGTGGAAAATTGAAATGTACACTATTTGTAAAGTCAAAACAGTGTATGCACTGAGAAAAGAACTTTTTTGTCTTGATGAACAGAGGCATGAAACAAATTATAGACAACTCAGAATCATGAGGAAAGATTATTTAAGATGTTTCCATTAGGTTTGCACTCCGTACTTTGGTGTAAGATTGAAATGTATACTATTGGTAAAGTCAAAGCATTGTATGCACTGAGAAAACAACTTTTTTGTTTTGCTGAGCAAAGGCATGGTACGAGTTCTAATCAACTCAGAATCATGTGGAAAGGTAATTTAAGGTGTTTCCATTTGGTTTGCCGTCAGTACTTTGGTGGAAGTTTAAAATGTATACTATTGGTAATGTCAAAGCTTTGTATGCACTGAGGAAACAACTTTTTTGTCTTGATGAACAGAGGCATGAAACAAATTATAGACAACTCAGAAACATGAGGAAAGATTATTTAAGATGTTTCTATTCGGTTTGCACTCAGTACTTTGGTGTAAAATTGAAATGTATACTGTTGGTAAAGTCAAAGCATTGTATGCACTGAGAAAACAACTTTTTTGTCTTGCTGAGCAAAGGCATGGTACAAGTTCTAATTAACACAGAATCATGTGGAAAGGTAATTTAAGATGTTGCCATTAGGTTTGCACTCAGTTCTTTGGTGGAAAATTGAAATGTCTACTAATGGTAATGTCAAAGCTTTGTATGCACTGAGGAAACAACTTTTTTGTCTTGCTGAGCAAAGGCATGGTACAAGTTCTAATAAACACAGAATCATGTGGAAAGGTAATTTAAGATGTTGCCATTAGGTTTGCACTCAGTTCTTTGGTGGAAAATTGAAATGTATACTATTGGTAAAGTCAAAGCATTGTATGCACTGAGAAAACAACTTTTTTGTCTTACTGAGCAAAGGCATGGTACAACTGCAAATCAACACAGAATCATGTGGAAATATTATTTAAGATGTTTCCATTAGGTTTCCACTCTGTACTTTTGTGCAAATGATTACTATTGGCACTGTCAAAGGATTGTATGCATTGAGAAAAGAACTTTTTTATCTTGCTGGGCAAAGGCATGGTACAAGTTCTAATCAACACAGAATCATGTGGAAAGGTAATTTAAGGTGTTTCCATTAGGTTTGCACTCAGCACTTTGGTGGGAAATTGAAATGTACACTGTTTGTAAAGTCAAAACAGTGTATGCACTAAGAAAAGAACTTTTTTGTCTTTATGAACAGAGCCATGAAACAAATTATAGACAACTCAGAATCATGAGGAAAGATTATTTAAGATGTTTCCATTAGGTTTGCACTCAGTACTTTGGTGTAAGATTGATATGTATTCTATTGGTAATGTCAAAGCATTGTATGCACTGAGAAAACAACTTTTTTGTTTTGCTGAGCAAAGGCATAGTACAAGTTCTAATCAACTGAGAATCATGTGCAAAGGTAATTTAAGATGTTGCCATCAGGTTTGCACTCAGTACTTTGGTGGAAAATTGAAATGTATACTATTGGTAAAGTCAAAGCCTTGTATGCTCTGAGAAAAGAACTTTTTTATCTTGCTGAGCAAATGCATGGTACAAGTTCTAATCAACTCAGAATCATGTGGAAAGGTAATTTAAGGTGTTTCCATTAGGTTTGCCGTCAGTACTTTGGTGGAAGTTTAAAATGTATACTATTGGTAATGTCAAAGCTTTGTATGCACTGAGGAAGCAACTTTTTTGTCTTGATGAACAGAGGCATGAAACAAATTATAGACAACTCAGAATCATGAGGAAAGATCATTTAAGATGTTTCCATTAGGTTTGCACTCAGTACTTTGGTGTAAAATTGAAATGTATACTATTGGTAAAGTCAAAGCATTGTACGCTCTGAGGAAACAACTTTTTTGTCCTGCTGAGCAAAGGTATGTTACAAGTTCTAATCAACAAAGAATCATGTGGAAAGGTAATTTAAGGTGTTTCCATTAGGTTTGCAATCAGCACTTTGGTGGAAAATTGAAATGTACACTGTTTGTAAAGTCAAAACAGTGTATGCACTGAGAAAAGAACTTTTTTGTCTTTATGAACAGAGGCATGAAACAAATTATAGACAACTCAGAATCATGAGGAAAGATTATTTAAGATGTTTCCATTAGGTTTGCACTCAGTACTTTGGTGTAAAATTGAAATGTATACCATTGGTAATGTCAAAGCATTGTATGCACTGAGAAAACAACTTTTTTGTCTTGCTGAGCAAAGGCATAGTACAAGTTCTAATCAACTCAGAATCATGTGGAAAGGTAAATTAAGGTGTTTCCATTAGGTTTGCCGTCAGTACTTTGGTGGAAGTTTAAAATGTATACTATTGGTAATGTCAAAGCTTTGTATGCACTGAGGAAGCAACTTTTTTGTCTTGATGAACAGAGGCATGAAACAAATTATAGACAACTCAGAATCATGAGGAAAGATCATTTAAGATGTTTCCATTAGGTTTGCACTCAGTACTTTGGTGTAAAATTGAAATGTATACTATTGGTAAAGTCAAAGCATTGTACGCTCTGAGGAAACAACTTTTTTGTCCTGCTGAGCAAAGGTATGTTACGAGTTCTAATCAACTCAGAATCATGTGGAAAGGTAATTTAAGGTGTTTCCATTTGGTTTGCCGTCAGTACTTTGGTGGAAGTTTAAAATGTATACTATTGGTAATGTCAAAGCTTTGTATGCACTGAGGAAACAACTTTTTTGTCTTGATGAACAGAGGCATGAAACAAATTATAGACATCTCAGAAACATGAGGAAAGATTATTTAAGATGTTTCCATTAGGTTTGCACTCAGTACTTTGGTGTAGATTGATATGTATTCTATTGGTAATGTCAAAGCATTGTATGCACTGAGAAAACAACTTTTTTGTTTTGCTGAGCAAAGGCATAGTACAAGTTCTAATCAACTCAGAATCATGTGGAAAGGTAATTTAAGATGTTGCCATCAGGTTTGCACTCAGTACTTTGGTGGAAAATTGAAATGTATACTATTGGTAATGTCAAAGCCTTGTATGCTCTGAGAAAACAACTTTTTTGTCTTACTGAGCAAAGCCATGGTACAACTGCTAATCAACACAGAATCATGTGGAAAGATTATTTAAGATGTTTCCATTAGGTTTCCAGTCTGTACATTTGTGTAAATGATTACTATTGGCACTGTCAAAGGATTGTATGCATTGAGAAAAGAACTTTTTTATCTTGCTGGGCAAAGGCATGGTACAAGTTCTAATCAACACAGAATCATGTGGAAAGGTAATTTAAGGTGTTTCCATTAGGTTTGCACTCAGCACTTTGGTGGAAAATTGAAATGTACACTATTTGTAAAGTCAAAACAGTGTATGCACTGAGAAAAGAACTTTTTTGTCTTGATGAACAGAGGCATGAAACAAATTATAGACAACTCAGAATCATGAGGAAAGATTATTTAAGATGTTTCCATTAGGTTTGCACTCCGTACTTTGGTGTAAGATTGAAATGTATACTATTGGTAAAGTCAAAGCATTGTATGCACTGAGAAAACAACTTTTTTGTTTTGCTGAGCAAAGGCATGGTACGAGTTCTAATCAACTCAGAATCATGTGGAAAGGTAATTTAAGGTGTTTCCATTTGGTTTGCCGTCAGTACTTTGGTGGAAGTTTAAAATGTATACTATTGGTAATGTCAAAGCTTTGTATGCACTGAGGAAACAACTTTTTTGTCTTGATGAACAGAGGCATGAAACAAATTATAGACAACTCAGAAACATGAGGAAAGATTATTTAAGATGTTTCTATTCGGTTTGCACTCAGTACTTTGGTGTAAAATTGAAATGTATACTGTTGGTAAAGTCAAAGCATTGTATGCACTGAGAAAACAACTTTTTTGTCTTGCTGAGCAAAGGCATGGTACAAGTTCTAATTAACACAGAATCATGTGGAAAGGTAATTTAAGATGTTGCCATTAGGTTTGCACTCAGTTCTTTGGTGGAAAATTGAAATGTCTACTAATGGTAATGTCAAAGCTTTGTATGCACTGAGGAAACAACTTTTTTGTCTTGCTGAGCAAAGGCATGGTACAAGTTCTAATAAACACAGAATCATGTGGAAAGGTAATTTAAGATGTTGCCATTAGGTTTGCACTCAGTTCTTTGGTGGAAAATTGAAATGTATACTATTGGTAAAGTCAAAGCATTGTATGCACTGAGAAAACAACTTTTTTGTCTTACTGAGCAAAGGCATGGTACAACTGCAAATCAACACAGAATCATGTGGAAATATTATTTAAGATGTTTCCATTAGGTTTCCACTCTGTACTTTTGTGCAAATGATTACTATTGGCACTGTCAAAGGATTGTATGCATTGAGAAAAGAACTTTTTTATCTTGCTGGGCAAAGGCATGGTACAAGTTCTAATCAACACAGAATCATGTGGAAAGGTAATTTAAGGTGTTTCCATTAGGTTTGCACTCAGCACTTTGGTGGGAAATTGAAATGTACACTGTTTGTAAAGTCAAAACAGTGTATGCACTAAGAAAAGAACTTTTTTGTCTTTATGAACAGAGCCATGAAACAAATTATAGACAACTCAGAATCATGAGGAAAGATTATTTAAGATGTTTCCATTAGGTTTGCACTCAGTACTTTGGTGTAAGATTGATATGTATTCTATTGGTAATGTCAAAGCATTGTATGCACTGAGAAAACAACTTTTTTGTTTTGCTGAGCAAAGGCATAGTACAAGTTCTAATCAACTGAGAATCATGTGCAAAGGTAATTTAAGATGTTGCCATCAGGTTTGCACTCAGTACTTTGGTGGAAAATTGAAATGTATACTATTGGTAAAGTCAAAGCCTTGTATGCTCTGAGAAAAGAACTTTTTTATCTTGCTGAGCAAATGCATGGTACAAGTTCTAATCAACTCAGAATCATGTGGAAAGGTAATTTAAGGTGTTTCCATTAGGTTTGCCGTCAGTACTTTGGTGGAAGTTTAAAATGTATACTATTGGTAATGTCAAAGCTTTGTATGCACTGAGGAAGCAACTTTTTTGTCTTGATGAACAGAGGCATGAAACAAATTATAGACAACTCAGAATCATGAGGAAAGATCATTTAAGATGTTTCCATTAGGTTTGCACTCAGTACTTTGGTGTAAAATTGAAATGTATACTATTGGTAAAGTCAAAGCATTGTACGCTCTGAGGAAACAACTTTTTTGTCCTGCTGAGCAAAGGTATGTTACAAGTTCTAATCAACAAAGAATCATGTGGAAAGGTAATTTAAGGTGTTTCCATTAGGTTTGCAATCAGCACTTTGGTGGAAAATTGAAATGTACACTGTTTGTAAAGTCAAAACAGTGTACGCACTGAGAAAAGAACTTTTTTGTCTTTATGAACAGAGGCATGAAACAAATTATAGACAACTCAGAATCATGAGGAAAGATTATTTAAGATGTTTCCATTAGGTTTGCACTCAGTACTTTGGTGTAAAATTGAAATGTATACCATTGGTAATGTCAAAGCATTGTATGCACTGAGAAAACAACTTTTTTGTCTTGCTGAGCAAAGGCATAGTACAAGTTCTAATCAACTCAGAATCATGTGGAAAGTTAAATTAAGGTGTTTCCATTAGGTTTGCCGTCAGTACTTTGGTGGAAGTTTAAAATGTATACTATTGGTAATGTCAAAGCTTTGTATGCACTGAGGAAGCAACTTTTTTGTCTTGATGAACAGAGGCATGAAACAAATTATAGACAACTCAGAATCATGAGGAAAGATCATTTAAGATGTTTCCATTAGGTTTGCACTCAGTACTTTGGTGTAAAATTGAAATGTATACTATTGGTAAAGTCAAAGCATTGTACGCTCTGAGGAAACAACTTTTTTGTCCTGCTGAGCAAAGGTATGTTACAAGTTCTAATCAACAAAGAATCATGTGGAAAGGTAATTTAATGTGTTTCCATTAGGTTTGCAATCAGCACTTTGGTGGAAAATTGAAATGTACACTGTTTGTAAAGTCAAAACAGTGTATGCACTGAGAAAAGAACTTTTTTGTCTTTATGAACAGAGGCATGAAACAAATTATAGACAACTCAGAATCATGAGTAAAGATTATTTAAGATGTTTCCATTAGGTTTGCACTCAGTACTTTGGTGTAAAATTGAAATGTATACTATTGGTAAAGTCAAAGCATTGTATGCACTGAGGAAACAACTTTTTTGTCTAGCTGAGCAAAGGTATGGTACCAGTTCTAATCAACACAGAATCATGTGGAAAGGTAATTTAAGGTGTTTCCATTAGGTTTGCAATCAGCAGTTTGGTGGAAAATTAAAATGTATACCATTGGCAAAGTCAAAGTTGCTCTGAGAAAACAACTTTTTTATCTAGCTGGACAAAGGCATGGTACAAGTTCTAATAACACAGAATCATGTGGAAAGGTAATTTAAGGTGTTTCCATTAGGTTTGCACTCAGCACTTTGGTGGAAAATTGAAATGTACACTGTTTGTAAAGTCAAAAAAGTGTATGCACTGAGAAAAGAACTTTTTTGTCTTTATGAACAGAGGCATGAAACAAATTATAGACAACTCAGAATCATGAGGAAAGATTATTTAAGATGTTTCCATTAGGTTTGCACTCAGTACTTTGGTGTAGATTGATATGTATTCTATTGGTAATGTCAAAGCATTGTATGCACTGAGAAAACAACTTTTTTGTTTTGCTGAGCAAAGGCATAGTACAAGTTCTAATCAACTCAGAATCATGTGGAAAGGTAATTTAAGATGTTGCCATCAGGTTTGCACTCAGTACTTTGGTGGAAAATTGAAATGTATACTATTGGTAATGTCAAAGCCTTGTATGCTCTGAGAAAACAACTTTTTTGTCTTACTGAGCAAAGCCATGGTACAACTGCTAATCAACACAGAATCATGTGGAAAGATTATTTAAGATGTTTCCATTAGGTTTCCAGTCTGTACATTTGTGTAAATGATTACTATTGGCACTGTCAAAGGATTGTATGCATTGAGAAAAGAACTTTTTTATCTTGCTGGGCAAAGGCATGGTACAAGTTCTAATCAACACAGAATCATGTGGAAAGGTAATTTAAGGTGTTTCCATTAGGTTTGCACTCAGCACTTTGGTGGAAAATTGAAATGTACACTATTTGTAAAGTCAAAACAGTGTATGCACTGAGAAAAGAACTTTTTTGTCTTGATGAACAGAGGCATGAAACAAATTATAGACAACTCAGAATCATGAGGAAAGATTATTTAAGATGTTTCCATTAGGTTTGCACTCCGTACTTTGGTGTAAGATTGAAATGCATACTATTGGTAATGTCAAAGCATTGTATGCACTGAGAAAACAACTTTTTTGTCTTGCTGAGCAAAGGCATGGTACAAGTTCTAATAAACACAGAATCATGTGGAAAGGTAATTTAAGATGTTTCCATTCGGTTTGCACTCCGTACTTTGGTGTAAGATTGAAATGTATACTATTGGTAAAGTCAAAGCATTGTATGCACTGAGAAAACAACTTTTTTGTCTTACTGAGCAAAGGCATGGTACAAGTGCAAATCAACACAGAATCATGTGGAAATATTATTTAAGATGTTTCCATTAGGTTTCCACTCTGTACTTTTGTGCAAATGATTACTATTGGCACTGTCAAAGGATTGTATGCATTGAGAAAAGAACTTTTTTATCTTGCTGGGCAAAGGCATGGTACAAGTTCTAATCAACACAGAATCATGTGGAAAGGTAATTTAAGGTGTTTCCATTAGGTTTGCACTCAGCACTTTGGTGGGAAATTGAAATGTACACTGTTTGTAAAGTCAAAACAGTGTATGCACTGAGAAAAGAACTTTTTTGTCTTTATGAACAGAGGCATGAAACAAATTATAGACAACTCAGAATCATGAGGAAAGATTATTTAAGATGTTTCCATTAGGTTTGCACTCAGTACTTTGGTGTAGATTGATACGTATTCTATTGCTAATGTCAAAGCATTGTATGCACTGAGAAAACAACTTTTTTGTTTTGCTGAGCAAAGGCATGGTACGAGTTCTAATCAACTCAGAATCATGTGGAAAGGTAATTTAAGGTGTTTCCATTTGGTTTGCCGTCAGTACTTTGGTGGAAGTTTAAAATGTATACTATTGGTAATGTCAAAGCTTTGTATGCACTGAGGAAACAACTTTTTTGTCTTGATGAACAGAGGCATGAAACAAATTATAGACAACTCAGAAACATGAGGAAAGATTATTTAAGATGTTTCCATTAGGTTTGCACTCAGTACTTTGGTGTAGATTGATATGTATTCTATTGGTAATGTCAAAGCATTGTATGCACTGAGAAAACAACTTTTTTGTTTTGCTGAGCAAAGGCATAGTACAAGTTCTAATCAACTCAGAATCATGTGGAAAGGTAATTTAAGATGTTGCCATCAGGTTTGCACTCAGTACTTTGGTGGAAAATTGAAATGTATACTATTGGTAATGTCAAAGCCTTGTATGCTCTGAGAAAACAACTTTTTTGTCTTACTGAGCAAAGCCATGGTACAACTGCTAATCAACACAGAATCATGTGGAAAGATTATTTAAGATGTTTCCATTAGGTTTCCAGTCTGTACATTTGTGTAAATGATTACTATTGGCACTGTCAAAGGATTGTATGCATTGAGAAAAGAACTTTTTTATCTTGCTGGGCAAAGGCATGGTACAAGTTCTAATCAACACAGAATCATGTGGAAAGGTAATTTAAGGTGTTTCCATTAGGTTTGCACTCAGCACTTTGGTGGAAAATTGAAATGTACACTATTTGTAAAGTCAAAACAGTGTATGCACTGAGAAAAGAACTTTTTTGTCTTGATGAACAGAGGCATGAAACAAATTATAGACAACTCAGAATCATGAGGAAAGATTATTTAAGATGTTTCCATTAGGTTTGCACTCCGTACTTTGGTGTAAGATTGAAATGTATACTATTGGTAAAGTCAAAGCATTGTATGCACTGAGAAAACAACTTTTTTGTTTTGCTGAGCAAAGGCATGGTACGAGTTCTAATCAACTCAGAATCATGTGGAAAGGTAATTTAAGGTGTTTCCATTTGGTTTGCCGTCAGTACTTTGGTGGAAGTTTAAAATGTATACTATTGGTAATGTCAAAGCTTTGTATGCACTGAGGAAACAACTTTTTTGTCTTGATGAACAGAGGCATGAAACAAATTATAGACAACTCAGAAACATGAGGAAAGATTATTTAAGATGTTTCTATTCGGTTTGCACTCAGTACTTTGGTGTAAAATTGAAATGTATACTGTTGGTAAAGTCAAAGCATTGTATGCTCTGAGAAAAGAACTTTTTTATCTTGCTGAGCAAATGCATGGTACAAGTTCTAATCAACTCAGAATCATGTGGAAAGGTAATTTAAGGTGTTTCCATTAGGTTTGCCGTCAGTACTTTGGTGGAAGTTTAAAATGTATACTATTGGTAATGTCAAAGCTTTGTATGCACTGAGGAAGCAACTTTTTTGTCTTGATGAACAGAGGCATGAAACAAATTATAGACAACTCAGAATCATGAGGAAAGATCATTTAAGATGTTTCCATTAGGTTTGCACTCAGTACTTTGGTGTAAAATTGAAATGTATACTATTGGTAAAGTCAAAGCATTGTACGCTCTGAGGAAACAACTTTTTTGTCCTGCTGAGCAAAGGTATGTTACAAGTTCTAATCAACAAAGAATCATGTGGAAAGGTAATTTAAGGTGTTTCCATTAGGTTTGCAATCAGCACTTTGGTGGAAAATTGAAATGTACACTGTTTGTAAAGTCAAAACAGTGTACGCACTGAGAAAAGAACTTTTTTGTCTTTATGAACAGAGGCATGAAACAAATTATAGACAACTCAGAATCATGAGGAAAGATTATTTAAGATGTTTCCATTAGGTTTGCACTCAGTACTTTGGTGTAAAATTGAAATGTATACCATTGGTAATGTCAAAGCATTGTATGCACTGAGAAAACAACTTTTTTGTCTTGCTGAGCAAAGGCATAGTACAAGTTCTAATCAACTCAGAATCATGTGGAAAGTTAAATTAAGGTGTTTCCATTAGGTTTGCCGTCAGTACTTTGGTGGAAGTTTAAAATGTATACTATTGGTAATGTCAAAGCTTTGTATGCACTGAGGAAGCAACTTTTTTGTCTTGATGAACAGAGGCATGAAACAAATTATAGACAACTCAGAATCATGAGGAAAGATCATTTAAGATGTTTCCATTAGGTTTGCACTCAGTACTTTGGTGTAAAATTGAAATGTATACTATTGGTAAAGTCAAAGCATTGTACGCTCTGAGGAAACAACTTTTTTGTCCTGCTGAGCAAAGGTATGTTACAAGTTCTAATCAACAAAGAATCATGTGGAAAGGTAATTTAATGTGTTTCCATTAGGTTTGCAATCAGCACTTTGGTGGAAAATTGAAATGTACACTGTTTGTAAAGTCAAAACAGTGTATGCACTGAGAAAAGAACTTTTTTGTCTTTATGAACAGAGGCATGAAACAAATTATAGACAACTCAGAATCATGAGTAAAGATTATTTAAGATGTTTCCATTAGGTTTGCACTCAGTACTTTGGTGTAAAATTGAAATGTATACTATTGGTAAAGTCAAAGCATTGTATGCACTGAGGAAACAACTTTTTTGTCTAGCTGAGCAAAGGTATGGTACCAGTTCTAATCAACACAGAATCATGTGGAAAGGTAATTTAAGGTGTTTCCATTAGGTTTGCAATCAGCAGTTTGGTGGAAAATTAAAATGTATACCATTGGCAAAGTCAAAGTTGCTCTGAGAAAACAACTTTTTTATCTAGCTGGACAAAGGCATGGTACAAGTTCTAATAACACAGAATCATGTGGAAAGGTAATTTAAGGTGTTTCCATTAGGTTTGCACTCAGCACTTTGGTGGAAAATTGAAATGTACACTGTTTGTAAAGTCAAAAAAGTGTATGCACTGAGAAAAGAACTTTTTTGTCTTTATGAACAGAGGCATGAAACAAATTATAGACAACTCAGAATCATGAGGAAAGATTATTTAAGATGTTTCCATTAGGTTTGCACTCAGTACTTTGGTGTAGATTGATATGTATTCTATTGGTAATGTCAAAGCATTGTATGCACTGAGAAAACAACTTTTTTGTTTTGCTGAGCAAAGGCATAGTACAAGTTCTAATCAACTCAGAATCATGTGGAAAGGTAATTTAAGATGTTGCCATCAGGTTTGCACTCAGTACTTTGGTGGAAAATTGAAATGTATACTATTGGTAATGTCAAAGCCTTGTATGCTCTGAGAAAACAACTTTTTTGTCTTACTGAGCAAAGCCATGGTACAACTGCTAATCAACACAGAATCATGTGGAAAGATTATTTAAGATGTTTCCATTAGGTTTCCAGTCTGTACATTTGTGTAAATGATTACTATTGGCACTGTCAAAGGATTGTATGCATTGAGAAAAGAACTTTTTTATCTTGCTGGGCAAAGGCATGGTACAAGTTCTAATCAACACAGAATCATGTGGAAAGGTAATTTAAGGTGTTTCCATTAGGTTTGCACTCAGCACTTTGGTGGAAAATTGAAATGTACACTATTTGTAAAGTCAAAACAGTGTATGCACTGAGAAAAGAACTTTTTTGTCTTGATGAACAGAGGCATGAAACAAATTATAGACAACTCAGAATCATGAGGAAAGATTATTTAAGATGTTTCCATTAGGTTTGCACTCCGTACTTTGGTGTAAGATTGAAATGCATACTATTGGTAATGTCAAAGCATTGTATGCACTGAGAAAACAACTTTTTTGTCTTGCTGAGCAAAGGCATGGTACAAGTTCTAATAAACACAGAATCATGTGGAAAGGTAATTTAAGATGTTTCCATTCGGTTTGCACTCCGTACTTTGGTGTAAGATTGAAATGTATACTATTGGTAAAGTCAAAGCATTGTATGCACTGAGAAAACAACTTTTTTGTCTTACTGAGCAAAGGCATGGTACAAGTGCAAATCAACACAGAATCATGTGGAAATATTATTTAAGATGTTTCCATTAGGTTTCCACTCTGTACTTTTGTGCAAATGATTACTATTGGCACTGTCAAAGGATTGTATGCATTGAGAAAAGAACTTTTTTATCTTGCTGGGCAAAGGCATGGTACAAGTTCTAATCAACACAGAATCATGTGGAAAGGTAATTTAAGGTGTTTCCATTAGGTTTGCACTCAGCACTTTGGTGGGAAATTGAAATGTACACTGTTTGTAAAGTCAAAACAGTGTATGCACTGAGAAAAGAACTTTTTTGTCTTTATGAACAGAGGCATGAAACAAATTATAGACAACTCAGAATCATGAGGAAAGATTATTTAAGATGTTTCCATTAGGTTTGCACTCAGTACTTTGGTGTAGATTGATATGTATTCTATTGCTAATGTCAAAGCATTGTATGCACTGAGAAAACAACTTTTTTGTTTTGCTGAGCAAAGGCATGGTACGAGTTCTAATCAACTCAGAATCATGTGGAAAGGTAATTTAAGGTGTTTCCATTTGGTTTGCCGTCAGTACTTTGGTGGAAGTTTAAAATGTATACTATTGGTAATGTCAAAGCTTTGTATGCACTGAGGAAACAACTTTTTTGTCTTGATGAACAGAGGCATGAAACAAATTATAGACAACTCAGAAACATGAGGAAAGATTATTTAAGATGTTTCCATTAGGTTTGCACTCAGTACTTTGGTGTAGATTGATATGTATTCTATTGGTAATGTCAAAGCATTGTATGCACTGAGAAAACAACTTTTTTGTTTTGCTGAGCAAAGGCATAGTACAAGTTCTAATCAACTCAGAATCATGTGGAAAGGTAATTTAAGATGTTGCCATCAGGTTTGCACTCAGTACTTTGGTGGAAAATTGAAATGTATACTATTGGTAATGTCAAAGCCTTGTATGCTCTGAGAAAACAACTTTTTTGTCTTACTGAGCAAAGCCATGGTACAACTGCTAATCAACACAGAATCATGTGGAAAGATTATTTAAGATG
Source organism: Mobula birostris (assembly GCF_030028105.1). Lineage (NCBI taxonomy): Eukaryota > Metazoa > Chordata > Chondrichthyes > Myliobatiformes > Myliobatidae > Mobula > Mobula birostris. Next base: position 49,081 of record NW_027274503.1, on the reverse strand, counting down.
TTTCCATTAGGTTTCCAGTCTGTACATTTGTGTAAATGATTACTATTGGCACTGTCAAAGGATTGTATGCATTGAGAAAAGAACTTTTTTATCTTGCTGGGCAAAGGCATGGTACAAGTTCTAATCAACACAGAATCATGTGGAAAGGTAATTTAAGGTGTTTCCATTAGGTTTGCACTCAGCACTTTGGTGGAAAATTGAAATGTACACTATTTGTAAAGTCAAAACAGTGTATGCACTGAGAAAAGAACTTTTTTGTCTTGATGAACAGAGGCATGAAACAAATTATAGACAACTCAGAATCATGAGGAAAGATTATTTAAGATGTTTCCATTAGGTTTGCACTCCGTACTTTGGTGTAAGATTGAAATGTATACTATTGGTAAAGTCAAAGCATTGTATGCACTGAGAAAACAACTTTTTTGTTTTGCTGAGCAAAGGCATGGTACGAGTTCTAATCAACTCAGAATCATGTGGAAAGGTAATTTAAGGTGTTTCCATTTGGTTTGCCGTCAGTACTTTGGTGGAAGTTTAAAATGTATACTATTGGTAATGTCAAAGCTTTGTATGCACTGAGGAAACAACTTTTTTGTCTTGATGAACAGAGGCATGAAACAAATTATAGACAACTCAGAAACATGAGGAAAGATTATTTAAGATGTTTCTATTCGGTTTGCACTCAGTACTTTGGTGTAAAATTGAAATGTATACTGTTGGTAAAGTCAAAGCATTGTATGCACTGAGAAAACAACTTTTTTGTCTTGCTGAGCAAAGGCATGGTACAAGTTCTAATTAACACAGAATCATGTGGAAAGGTAATTTAAGATGTTGCCATTAGGTTTGCACTCAGTTCTTTGGTGGAAAATTGAAATGTATACTATTGGTAAAGTCAAAGCATTGTATGCACTGAGAAAACAACTTTTTTGTCTTGCTGAGAAAAGGCATAGTACAAGTTCTAATCAACTCAGAATCATGTGGAAAGGTAATTTGAGATGTTGCCATCAGGTTTGCACTCAGTTCTTTGGTGGAAAATTGAAATGTCTACTAATGGTAATGTCAAAGCTTTGTATGCACTGAGGAAACAACTTTTTTGTCTTGCTGAGCAAAGGCATGGTACAAGTTCTAATAAACACAGAATCATGTGGAAAGGTAATTTAAGATGTTGCCATTAGGTTTGCACTCAGTTCTTTGGTGGAAAATTGAAATGTATACTATTGGTAAAGTCAAAGCATTGTATGCACTGAGAAAACAACTTTTTTGTCTTACTGAGCAAAGGCATGGTACAACTGCAAATCAACACAGAATCATGTGGAAATATTATTTAAGATGTTTCCATTAGGTTTCCACTCTGTACTTTTGTGCAAATGATTACTATTGGCACTGTCAAAGGATTGTATGCATTGAGAAAAGAACTTTTTTATCTTGCTGGGCAAAGGCATGGTACAAGTTCTAATCAACACAGAATCATGCGGAAAGGTAATTTAAGGTGTTTCCATTAGGTTTGCACTCAGCACTTTGGTGGGAAATTGAAATGTACACTGTTTGTAAAGTCAAAACAGTGTATGCACTGAGAAAAGAACTTTTTTGTCTTTATGAACAGAGGCATGAAACAAATTATAGACAACTCAGAATCATGAGGAAAGATTATTTAAGATGTTTCCATTAGGTTTGCACTCAGTACTTTGGTGTAAAATTGAAATGTATACTATTGGTAAAGTCAAAGCATTGTATGCACTGAGAAAACAACTTTTTTGTCTTACTGAGCAAAGCCATGGTACAACTGCTAATCAACACAGAATCATGTGGAAAGGTAAATTAAGGTGTTTCCATTAGGTTTGGAGTCAGTACTTTGGTGGAAGTTTAAAATGTATACTATTGGTAATGTCAAAGCTTTGTATGCACTGAGGAAACAACTTTTTTGTCTAGCTGAGCAAAGGTATGGTACCAGTTCTAATCAACACAGAATCATGTGGAAAGGTAATTTAAGGTGTTTCCATTAGGTTTGCAATCAGCAGTTTGGTGGAAAATTAAAATGTATACCATTGGCAAAGTCAAAGTTGCTCTGAGAAAACAACTTTTTTATCTAGCTGGACAAAGGCATGGTACAAGTTCTAATAACACAGAATCATGTGGAAAGGTAATTTAAGGTGTTTCCATTAGGTTTGCACTCAGCACTTTGGTGGAAAATTGAAATGTACACTGTTTGTAAAGTCAAAAAAGTGTATGCACTGAGAAAAGAACTTTTTTGTCTTTATGAACAGAGGCATGAAACAAATTATAGACAAATCAGAATCATGAGGAAAGATTATTTAAGATGTTTCCATTAGGTTTGCACTCAGTACTTTGGTGTAGATTGATATGTATTCTATTGGTAATGTCAAAGCATTGTATGCACTGAGAAAACAACTTTTTTGTTTTGCTGAGCAAAGGCATAGTACAAGTTCTAATCAACTCAGAATCATGTGGAAAGGTAATTTAAGATGTTGCCATCAGGTTTGCACTCAGTACTTTGGTGGAAAATTGAAATGTATACTATTGGTAATGTCAAAGCCTTGTATGCTCTGAGAAAACAACTTTTTTGTCTTACTGAGCAAAGCCATGGTACAAGTGCAAATCAACACAGAATCATGTGGAAATATTATTTAAGATGTTTCCATTAGGTTTCCACTCTGTACTTTTGTGCAAATGATTACTATTGGCACTGTCAAAGGATTGTATGCATTGAGAAAAGAACTTTTTTATCTTGCTGGGCAAAGGCATGGTACAAGTTCTAATCAACACAGAATCATGTGGAAAGGTAATTTAAGGTGTTTCCATTAGGTTTGCACTCAGCACTTTGGTGGGAAATTGAAATGTACACTGTTTGTAAAGTCAAAACAGTGTATGCACTGAGAAAAGAACTTTTTTGTCTTTATGAACAGAGGCATGAAACAAATTATAGACAACTCAGAATCATGAGGAAAGATTATTTAAGATGTTTCCATTAGGTTTGCACTCAGTACTTTGGTGTAGATTGATATGTATTCTATTGCTAATGTCAAAGCATTGTATGCACTGAGAAAACAACTTTTTTGTTTTGCTGAGCAAAGGCATGGTACGAGTTCTAATCAACTCAGAATCATGTGGAAAGGTAATTTAAGGTGTTTCCATTTGGTTTGCCGTCAGTACTTTGGTGGAAGTTTAAAATGTATACTATTGGTAATGTCAAAGCTTTGTATGCACTGAGGAAACAACTTTTTTGTCTTGATGAACAGAGGCATGAAACAAATTATAGACATCTCAGAAACATGAGGAAAGATTATTTAAGATGTTTCCATTAGGTTTGCACTCAGTACTTTGGTGTAGATTGATATGTATTCTATTGGTAATGTCAAAGCATTGTATGCACTGAGAAAACAACTTTTTTGTTTTGCTGAGCAAAGGCATAGTACAAGTTCTAATCAACTCAGAATCATGTGGAAAGGTAATTTAAGATGTTGCCATCAGGTTTGCACTCAGTACTTTGGTGGAAAATTGAAATGTATACTATTGGTAATGTCAAAGCCTTGTATGCTCTGAGAAAACAACTTTTTTGTCTTACTGAGCAAAGCCATGGTACAACTGCTAATCAACACAGAATCATGTGGAAAGATTATTTAAGATGTTTCCATTAGGTTTCCAGTCTGTACATTTGTGTAAATGATTACTATTGGCACTGTCAAAGGATTGTATGCATTGAGAAAAGAACTTTTTTATCTTGCTGGGCAAAGGCATGGTACAAGTTCTAATCAACACAGAATCATGTGGAAAGGTAATTTAAGGTGTTTCCATTAGGTTTGCACTCAGCACTTTGGTGGAAAATTGAAATGTACACTATTTGTAAAGTCAAAACAGTGTATGCACTGAGAAAAGAACTTTTTTGTCTTGATGAACAGAGGCATGAAACAAATTATAGACAACTCAGAATCATGAGGAAAGATTATTTAAGATGTTTCCATTAGGTTTGCACTCCGTACTTTGGTGTAAGATTGAAATGTATACTATTGGTAAAGTCAAAGCATTGTATGCACTGAGAAAACAACTTTTTTGTTTTGCTGAGCAAAGGCATGGTACGAGTTCTAATCAACTCAGAATCATGTGGAAAGGTAATTTAAGGTGTTTCCATTTGGTTTGCCGTCAGTACTTTGGTGGAAGTTTAAAATGTATACTATTGGTAATGTCAAAGCTTTGTATGCACTGAGGAAACAACTTTTTTGTCTTGATGAACAGAGGCATGAAACAAATTATAGACAACTCAGAAACATGAGGAAAGATTATTTAAGATGTTTCTATTCGGTTTGCACTCAGTACTTTGGTGTAAAATTGAAATGTATACTGTTGGTAAAGTCAAAGCATTGTATGCACTGAGAAAACAACTTTTTTGTCTTGCTGAGCAAAGGCATGGTACAAGTTCTAATTAACACAGAATCATGTGGAAAGGTAATTTAAGATGTTGCCATTAGGTTTGCACTCAGTTCTTTGGTGGAAAATTGAAATGTATACTATTGGTAAAGTCAAAGCATTGTATGCACTGAGAAAACAACTTTTTTGTCTTGCTGAGAAAAGGCATAGTACAAGTTCTAATCAACTCAGAATCATGTGGAAAGGTAATTTGAGATGTTGCCATCAGGTTTGCACTCAGTTCTTTGGTGGAAAATTGAAATGTCTACTAATGGTAATGTCAAAGCTTTGTATGCACTGAGGAAACAACTTTTTTGTCTTGCTGAGCAAAGGCATGGTACAAGTTCTAATAAACACAGAATCATGTGGAAAGGTAATTTAAGATGTTGCCATTAGGTTTGCACTCAGTTCTTTGGTGGAAAATTGAAATGTATACTATTGGTAAAGTCAAAGCATTGTATGCACTGAGAAAACAACTTTTTTGTCTTACTGAGCAAAGGCATGGTACAACTGCAAATCAACACAGAATCATGTGGAAATATTATTTAAGATGTTTCCATTAGGTTTCCACTCTGTACTTTTGTGCAAATGATTACTATTGGCACTGTCAAAGGATTGTATGCATTGAGAAAAGAACTTTTTTATCTTGCTGGGCAAAGGCATGGTACAAGTTCTAATCAACACAGAATCATGCGGAAAGGTAATTTAAGGTGTTTCCATTAGGTTTGCACTCAGCACTTTGGTGGGAAATTGAAATGTACACTGTTTGTAAAGTCAAAACAGTGTATGCACTGAGAAAAGAACTTTTTTGTCTTTATGAACAGAGGCATGAAACAAATTATAGACAACTCAGAATCATGAGGAAAGATTATTTAAGATGTTTCCATTAGGTTTGCACTCAGTACTTTGGTGTAAAATTGAAATGTATACTATTGGTAAAGTCAAAGCATTGTATGCACTGAGAAAACAACTTTTTTGTCTTACTGAGCAAAGCCATGGTACAACTGCTAATCAACACAGAATCATGTGGAAAGGTAAATTAAGGTGTTTCCATTAGGTTTGGAGTCAGTACTTTGGTGGAAGTTTAAAATGTATACTATTGGTAATGTCAAAGCTTTGTATGCACTGAGGAAACAACTTTTTTGTCTAGCTGAGCAAAGGTATGGTACCAGTTCTAATCAACACAGAATCATGTGGAAAGGTAATTTAAGGTGTTTCCATTAGGTTTGCAATCAGCAGTTTGGTGGAAAATTAAAATGTATACCATTGGCAAAGTCAAAGTTGCTCTGAGAAAACAACTTTTTTATCTAGCTGGACAAAGGCATGGTACAAGTTCTAATAACACAGAATCATGTGGAAAGGTAATTTAAGGTGTTTCCATTAGGTTTGCACTCAGCACTTTGGTGGAAAATTGAAATGTACACTGTTTGTAAAGTCAAAAAAGTGTATGCACTGAGAAAAGAACTTTTTTGTCTTTATGAACAGAGGCATGAAACAAATTATAGACAAATCAGAATCATGAGGAAAGATTATTTAAGATGTTTCCATTAGGTTTGCACTCAGTACTTTGGTGTAGATTGATATGTATTCTATTGGTAATGTCAAAGCATTGTATGCACTGAGAAAACAACTTTTTTGTTTTGCTGAGCAAAGGCATAGTACAAGTTCTAATCAACTCAGAATCATGTGGAAAGGTAATTTAAGATGTTGCCATCAGGTTTGCACTCAGTACTTTGGTGGAAAATTGAAATGTATACTATTGGTAATGTCAAAGCCTTGTATGCTCTGAGAAAACAACTTTTTTGTCTTACTGAGCAAAGCCATGGTACAAGTGCAAATCAACACAGAATCATGTGGAAATATTATTTAAGATGTTTCCATTAGGTTTCCACTCTGTACTTTTGTGCAAATGATTACTATTGGCACTGTCAAAGGATTGTATGCATTGAGAAAAGAACTTTTTTATCTTGCTGGGCAAAGGCATGGTACAAGTTCTAATCAACACAGAATCATGTGGAAAGGTAATTTAAGGTGTTTCCATTAGGTTTGCACTCAGCACTTTGGTGGGAAATTGAAATGTACACTGTTTGTAAAGTCAAAACAGTGTATGCACTGAGAAAAGAACTTTTTTGTCTTTATGAACAGAGGCATGAAACAAATTATAGACAACTCAGAATCATGAGGAAAGATTATTTAAGATGTTTCCATTAGGTTTGCACTCAGTACTTTGGTGTAGATTGATATGTATTCTATTGCTAATGTCAAAGCATTGTATGCACTGAGAAAACAACTTTTTTGTTTTGCTGAGCAAAGGCATGGTACGAGTTCTAATCAACTCAGAATCATGTGGAAAGGTAATTTAAGGTGTTTCCATTTGGTTTGCCGTCAGTACTTTGGTGGAAGTTTAAAATGTATACTATTGGTAATGTCAAAGCTTTGTATGCACTGAGGAAACAACTTTTTTGTCTTGATGAACAGAGGCATGAAACAAATTATAGACATCTCAGAAACATGAGGAAAGATTATTTAAGATGTTTCCATTAGGTTTGCACTCAGTACTTTGGTGTAGATTGATATGTATTCTATTGGTAATGTCAAAGCATTGTATGCACTGAGAAAACAACTTTTTTGTTTTGCTGAGCAAAGGCATAGTACAAGTTCTAATCAACTCAGAATCATGTGGAAAGGTAATTTAAGATGTTGCCATCAGGTTTGCACTCAGTACTTTGGTGGAAAATTGAAATGTATACTATTGGTAATGTCAAAGCCTTGTATGCTCTGAGAAAACAACTTTTTTGTCTTACTGAGCAAAGCCATGGTACAACTGCTAATCAACACAGAATCATGTGGAAAGATTATTTAAGATGTTTCCATTAGGTTTCCAGTCTGTACATTTGTGTAAATGATTACTATTGGCACTGTCAAAGGATTGTATGCATTGAGAAAAGAACTTTTTTATCTTGCTGGGCAAAGGCATGGTACAAGTTCTAATCAACACAGAATCATGTGGAAAGGTAATTTAAGGTGTTTCCATTAGGTTTGCACTCAGCACTTTGGTGGAAAATTGAAATGTACACTATTTGTAAAGTCAAAACAGTGTATGCACTGAGAAAAGAACTTTTTTGTCTTGATGAACAGAGGCATGAAACAAATTATAGACAACTCAGAATCATGAGGAAAGATTATTTAAGATGTTTCCATTAGGTTTGCACTCCGTACTTTGGTGTAAGATTGAAATGTATACTATTGGTAAAGTCAAAGCATTGTATGCACTGAGAAAACAACTTTTTTGTTTTGCTGAGCAAAGGCATGGTACGAGTTCTAATCAACTCAGAATCATGTGGAAAGGTAATTTAAGGTGTTTCCATTTGGTTTGCCGTCAGTACTTTGGTGGAAGTTTAAAATGTATACTATTGGTAATGTCAAAGCTTTGTATGCACTGAGGAAACAACTTTTTTGTCTTGATGAACAGAGGCATGAAACAAATTATAGACAACTCAGAAACATGAGGAAAGATTATTTAAGATGTTTCTATTCGGTTTGCACTCAGTACTTTGGTGTAAAATTGAAATGTATACTGTTGGTAAAGTCAAAGCATTGTATGCACTGAGAAAACAACTTTTTTGTCTTGCTGAGCAAAGGCATGGTACAAGTTCTAATTAACACAGAATCATGTGGAAAGGTAATTTAAGATGTTGCCATTAGGTTTGCACTCAGTTCTTTGGTGGAAAATTGAAATGTCTACTAATGGTAATGTCAAAGCTTTGTATGCACTGAGGAAACAACTTTTTTGTCTTGCTGAGCAAAGGCATGGTACAAGTTCTAATAAACACAGAATCATGTGGAAAGGTAATTTAAGATGTTGCCATTAGGTTTGCACTCAGTTCTTTGGTGGAAAATTGAAATGTATACTATTGGTAAAGTCAAAGCATTGTATGCACTGAGAAAACAACTTTTTTGTCTTACTGAGCAAAGGCATGGTACAACTGCAAATCAACACAGAATCATGTGGAAATATTATTTAAGATGTTTCCATTAGGTTTCCACTCTGTACTTTTGTGCAAATGATTACTATTGGCACTGTCAAAGGATTGTATGCATTGAGAAAAGAACTTTTTTATCTTGCTGGGCAAAGGCATGGTACAAGTTCTAATCAACACAGAATCATGTGGAAAGGTAATTTAAGGTGTTTCCATTAGGTTTGCACTCAGCACTTTGGTGGGAAATTGAAATGTACACTGTTTGTAAAGTCAAAACAGTGTATGCACTAAGAAAAGAACTTTTTTGTCTTTATGAACAGAGCCATGAAACAAATTATAGACAACTCAGAATCATGAGGAAAGATTATTTAAGATGTTTCCATTAGGTTTGCACTCAGTACTTTGGTGTAAGATTGATATGTATTCTATTGGTAATGTCAAAGCATTGTATGCACTGAGAAAACAACTTTTTTGTTTTGCTGAGCAAAGGCATAGTACAAGTTCTAATCAACTGAGAATCATGTGCAAAGGTAATTTAAGATGTTGCCATCAGGTTTGCACTCAGTACTTTGGTGGAAAATTGAAATGTATACTATTGGTAAAGTCAAAGCCTTGTATGCTCTGAGAAAAGAACTTTTTTATCTTGCTGAGCAAATGCATGGTACAAGTTCTAATCAACTCAGAATCATGTGGAAAGGTAATTTAAGGTGTTTCCATTAGGTTTGCCGTTAGTACTTTGGTGGAAGTTTAAAATGTATACTATTGGTAATGTCAAAGCTTTGTATGCACTGAGGAAGCAACTTTTTTGTCTTGATGAACAGAGGCATGAAACAAATTATAGACAACTCAGAATCATGAGGAAAGTTCATTTAAGATGTTTCCATTAGGTTTGCACTCAGTACTTTGGTGTAAAATTGAAATGTATACTATTGGTAAAGTCAAAGCATTGTACGCTCTGAGGAAACAACTTTTTTGTCCTGCTGAGCAAAGGTATGTTACAAGTTCTAATCAACAAAGAATCATGTGGAAAGGTAATTTAAGGTGTTTCCATTAGGTTTGCAATCAGCACTTTGGTGGAAAATTGAAATGTACACTGTTTGTAAAGTCAAAACAGTGTATGCACTGAGAAAAGAACTTTTTTGTCTTTATGAACAGAGGCATGAAACAAATTATAGACAACTCAGAATCATGAGGAAAGATTATTTAAGATGTTTCCATTAGGTTTGCACTCAGTACTTTGGTGTAGATTGATATGTATTCTATTGCTAATGTCAAAGCATTGTATGCACTGAGAAAACAACTTTTTTGTTTTGCTGAGCAAAGGCATGGTACGAGTTCTAATCAACTCAGAATCATGTGGAAAGGTAATTTAAGGTGTTTCCATTTGGTTTGCCGTCAGTACTTTGGTGGAAGTTTAAAATGTATACTATTGGTAATGTCAAAGCTTTGTATGCACTGAGGAAACAACTTTTTTGTCTTGATGAACAGAGGCATGAAACAAATTATAGACAACTCAGAAACATGAGGAAAGATTATTTAAGATGTTTCCATTAGGTTTGCACTCAGTACTTTGGTGTAGATTGATATGTATTCTATTGGTAATGTCAAAGCATTGTATGCACTGAGAAAACAACTTTTTTGTTTTGCTGAGCAAAGGCATAGTACAAGTTCTAATCAACTCAGAATCATGTGGAAAGGTAATTTAAGATGTTGCCATCAGGTTTCCACTCAGTACTTTGGTGGAAAATTGAAATGTATACTATTGGTAATGTCAAAGCCTTGTATGCTCTGAGAAAACAACTTTTTTGTCTTACTGAGCAAAGCCATGGTACAACTGCTAATCAACACAGAATCATGTGGAAAGATTATTTAAGATGTTTCCATTAGGTTTCCAGTCTGTACATTTGTGTAAATGATTACTATTGGCACTGTCAAAGGATTGTATGCATTGAGAAAAGAACTTTTTTATCTTGCTGGGCAAAGGCATGGTACAAGTTCTAATCAACACAGAATCATGTGGAAAGGTAATTTAAGGTGTTTCCATTAGGTTTGCACTCAGCACTTTGGTGGAAAATTGAAATGTACACTATTTGTAAAGTCAAAACAGTGTATGCACTGAGAAAAGAACTTTTTTGTCTTGATGAACAGAGGCATGAAACAAATTATAGACAACTCAGAATCATGAGGAAAGATTATTTAAGATGTTTCCATTAGGTTTGCACTCCGTACTTTGGTGTAAGATTGAAATGTATACTATTGGTAAAGTCAAAGCATTGTATGCACTGAGAAAACAACTTTTTTGTTTTGCTGAGCAAAGGCATGGTACGAGTTCTAATCAACTCAGAATCATGTGGAAAGGTAATTTAAGGTGTTTCCATTTGGTTTGCCGTCAGTACTTTGGTGGAAGTTTAAAATGTATACTATTGGTAATGTCAAAGCTTTGTATGCACTGAGGAAACAACTTTTTTGTCTTGATGAACAGAGGCATGAAACAAATTATAGACAACTCAGAAACATGAGGAAAGATTATTTAAGATGTTTCTATTCGGTTTGCACTCAGTACTTTGGTGTAACATTGAAATGTATACTGTTGGTAAAGTCAAAGCATTGTATGCACTGAGAAAACAACTTTTTTGTCTTGCTGAGCAAAGGCATGGTACAAGTTCTAATTAACACAGAATCATGTGGAAAGGTAATTTAAGATGTTGCCATTAGGTTTGCACTCAGTTCTTTGGTGGAAAATTGAAATGTCTACTAATGGTAATGTCAAAGCTTTGTATGCACTGAGGAAACAACTTTTTTGTCTTGCTGAGCAAAGGCATGGTACAAGTTCTAATAAACACAGAATCATGTGGAAAGGTAATTTAAGATGTTGCCATTAGGTTTGCACTCAGTTCTTTGGTGGAAAATTGAAATGTATACTATTGGTAAAGTCAAAGCATTGTATGCACTGAGAAAACAACTTTTTTGTCTTACTGAGCAAAGGCATGGTACAACTGCAAATCAACACAGAATCATGTGGAAATATTATTTAAGATGTTTCCATTAGGTTTCCACTCTGTACTTTTGTGCAAATGATTACTATTGGCACTGTCAAAGGATTGTATGCATTGAGAAAAGAACTTTTTTATCTTGCTGGGCAAAGGCATGGTACAAGTTCTAATCAACACAGAATCATGTGGAAAGGTAATTTAAGGTGTTTCCATTAGGTTTGCACTCAGCACTTTGGTGGGAAATTGAAATGTACACTGTTTGTAAATTCAAAACAGTGTATGCACTGAGAAAAGAACTTTTTGTCTTTATGAACAGAGCCATGAAACAAATTATAGACAACTCAGAATCATGAGGAAAGATTATTTAAGATGTTTCCATTAGGTTTGCACTCAGTACTTTGGTGTAAGATTGATATGTATTCTATTGGTAATGTCAAAGCATTGTATGCACTGAGAAAACAACTTTTTTGTTTTGCTGAGCAAAGGCATAGTACAAGTTCTAATCAACTGAGAATCATGTGCAAAGGTAATTTAAGATCTTGCCATCAGGTTTGCACTCAGTACTTTGGTGGAAAATTGAAATGTATACTATTGGTAAAGTCAAAGCCTTGTATGCTCTGAGAAAAGAACTTTTTTATCTTGCTGAGCAAATGCATGGTACAAGTTCTAATCAACTCAGAATCATGTGGAAAGGTAATTTAAGGTGTTTCCATTAGGTTTGCCGTCAGTACTTTGGTGGAAGTTTAAAATGTATACTATTGGTAATGTCAAAGCTTTGTATGCACTGAGGAAGCAACTTTTTTGTCTTGATGAACAGAGGCATGAAACAAATTATAGACAACTCAGAATCATGAGGAAAGATCATTTAAGATGTTTCCATTAGGTTTGCACTCAGTACTTTGGTGTAAAATTGAAATGTATACTATTGGTAAAGTCAAAGCATTGTCCGCTCTGAGGAAACAACTTTTTTGTCCTGCTGAGCAAAGGTATGTTACAAGTTCTAATCAACAAAGAATCATGTGGAAAGGTAATTTAAGGTGTTTCCATTAGGTTTGCAATCAGCACTTTGGTGGAAAATTGAAATGTACACTGTTTGTAAAGTCAAAACAGTGTATGCACTGAGAAAAGAACTTTTTTGTCTTTATGAACAGAGGCATGAAACAAATTATAGACAACTCAGAATCATGAGGAAAGATTATTTAAGATGTTTCCATTAGGTTTGCACTCAGTACTTTGGTGTAGATTGATATGTATTCTATTGCTAATGTCAAAGCATTGTATGCACTGAGAAAACAACTTTTTTGTTTTGCTGAGCAAAGGCATGGTACGAGTTCTAATCAACTCAGAATCATGTGGAAAGGTAATTTAAGGTGTTTCCATTTGGTTTGCCATCAGTACTTTGGTGGAAGTTTAAAATGTATACTATTGGTAATGTCAAAGCTTTGTATGCACTGAGGAAACAACTTTTTTGTCTTGATGAACAGAGGCATGAAACAAATTATAGACAACTCAGAAACATGAGGAAAGATTATTTAAGATGTTTCCATTAGGTTTGCACTCAGTACTTTGGTGTAGATTGATATGTATTCTATTGGTAATGTCAAAGCATTGTATGCACTGAGAAAACAACTTTTTTGTTTTGCTGAGCAAAGGCATAGTACAAGTTCTAATCAACTCAGAATCATGTGGAAAGGTAATTTAAGATGTTGCCATCAGGTTTGCACTCAGTACTTTGGTGGAAAATTGAAATGTATACTATTGGTAATGTCAAAGCCTTGTATGCTCTGAGAAAACAACTTTTTTGTCTTACTGAGCAAAGCCATGGTACAACTGCTAATCAACACAGAATCATGTGGAAAGATTATTTAAGATGTTTCCATTAGGTTTCCAGTCTGTACATTTGTGTAAATGATTACTATTGGCACTGTCAAAGGATTGTATGCATTGAGAAAAGAACTTTTTTATCTTGCTGGGCAAAGGCATGGTACAAGTTCTAATCAACACAGAATCATGTGGAAAGGTAATTTAAGGTGTTTCCATTAGGTTTGCACTCAGCACTTTGGTGGAAAATTGAAATGTACACTATTTGTAAAGTCAAAACAGTGTATGCACTGAGAAAAGAACTTTTTTGTCTTGATGAACAGAGGCATGAAACAAATTATAGACAACTCAGAATCATGAGGAAAGATTATTTAAGATGTTTCCATTAGGTTTGCACTCAGTACTTTGGTGTAAGATTGATATGTATTCTATTGGTAATGTCAAAGCATTGTATGCACTGAGAAAACAACTTTTTTGTTTTGCTGAGCAAAGGCATAGTACAAGTTCTAATCAACTGAGAATCATGTGCAAAGGTAATTTAAGATGTTGCCATCAGGTTTGCACTCAGTACTTTGGTGGAAAATTGAAATGTATACTATTGGTAAAGTCAAAGCCTTGTATGCTCTGAGAAAAGAACTTTTTTATCTTGCTGAGCAAATGCATGGTACAAGTTCTAATCAACTCAGAATCATGTGGAAAGGTAATTTAAGGTGTTTCCATTAGGTTTGCCGTCAGTACTTTGGTGGAAGTTTAAAATGTATACTATTGGTAATGTCAAAGCTTTGTATGCACTGAGGAAGCAACTTTTTTGTCTTGATGAACAGAGGCATGAAACAAATTATAGACAACTCAGAATCATGAGGAAAGATCATTTAAGATGTTTCCATTAGGTTTGCACTCAGTACTTTGGTGTAAAATTGAAATGTATACTATTGGTAAAGTCAAAGCATTGTACGCTCTGAGGAAACAACTTTTTTGTCCTGCTGAGCAAAGGTATGTTACAAGTTCTAATCAACAAAGAATCATGTGGAAAGGTAATTTAAGGTGTTTCCATTAGGTTTGCAATCAGCACTTTGGTGGGAAATTGAAATGTACACTGTTTGTAAAGTCAAAACAGTGTATGCACTGAGAAAAGAACTTTTTTGTCTTTATGAACAGAGGCATGAAACAAATTATAGACAACTCAGAATCATGAGGAAAGATTATTTAAGATGTTTCCATTAGGTTTGCACTCAGTACTTTGGTGTAGATTGATATGTATTCTATTGCTAATGTCAAAGCATTGTATGCACTGAGAAAACAACTTTTTTGTTTTGCTGAGCAAAGGCATGGTACGAGTTCTAATCAACTCAGAATCATGTGGAAAGGTAATTTAAGGTGTTTCCATTTGGTTTGCCGTCAGTACTTTGGTGGAAGTTTAAAATGTATACTATTGGTAATGTCAAAGCTTTGTATGCACTGAGGAAACAACTTTTTTGTCTTGATGAACAGAGGCATGAAACAAATTATAGACATCTCAGAAACATGAGGAAAGATTATTTAAGATGTTTCCATTAGGTTTGCACTCAGTACTTTGGTGTAGATTGATATGTATTCTATTGGTAATGTCAAAGCATTGTATGCACTGAGAAAACAACTTTTTTGTTTTGCTGAGCAAAGGCATAGTACAAGTTCTAATCAACTCAGAATCATGTGGAAAGGTAATTTAAGATGTTGCCATCAGGTTTGCACTCAGTACTTTGGTGGAAAATTGAAATGTATACTATTGGTAATGTCAAAGCCTTGTATGCTCTGAGAAAACAACTTTTTTGTCTTACTGAGCAAAGCCATGGTACAACTGCTAATCAACACAGAATCATGTGGAAAGATTATTTAAGATGTTTCCATTAGGTTTCCAGTCTGTACATTTGTGTAAATGATTACTATTGGCACTGTCAAAGGATTGTATGCATTGAGAAAAGAACTTTTTTATCTTGCTGGGCAAAGGCATGGTACAAGTTCTAATCAACACAGAATCATGTGGAAAGGTAATTTAAGGTGTTTCCATTAGGTTTGCACTCAGCACTTTGATGGAAAATTGAAATGTACACTATTTGTAAAGTCAAAACAGTGTATGCACTGAGAAAAGAACTTTTTTGTCTTTATGAACAGAGCCATGAAACAAATTATAGACAACTCAGAATCATGAGGAAAGATTATTTAAGATGTTTCCATTAGGTTTGCACTCAGTACTTTGGTGTAAGATTGATATGTATTCTATTGGTAATGTCAAAGCATTGTATGCACTGAGAAAACAACTTTTTTGTTTTGCTGAGCAAAGGCATAGTACAAGTTCTAATCAACTGAGAATCATGTGCAAAGGTAATTTAAGATGTTGCCATCAGGTTTGCACTCAGTACTTTGGTGGAAAATTGAAATGTATACTATTGGTAAAGTCAAAGCCTTGTATGCTCTGAGAAAAGAACTTTTTTATCTTGCTGAGCAAATGCATGGTACAAGTTCTAATCAACTCAGAATCATGTGGAAAGGTAATTTAAGGTGTTTCCATTAGGTTTGCCGTTAGTACTTTGGTGGAAGTTTAAAATGTATACTATTGGTAATGTCAAAGCTTTGTATGCACTGAGGAAGCAACTTTTTTGTCTTGATGAACAGAGGCATGAAACAAATTATAGACAACTCAGAATCATGAGGAAAGTTCATTTAAGATGTTTCCATTAGGTTTGCACTCAGTACTTTGGTGTAAAATTGAAATGTATACTATTGGTAAAGTCAAAGCATTGTCCGCTCTGAGGAAACAACTTTTTTGTCCTGCTGAGCAAAGGTATGTTACAAGTTCTAATCAACAAAGAATCATGTGGAAAGGTAATTTAAGGTGTTTCCATTAGGTTTGCAATCAGCACTTTGGTGGAAAATTGAAATGTACACTGTTTGTAAAGTCAAAACAGTGTATGCACTGAGAAAAGAACTTTTTTGTCTTTATGAACAGAGGCATGAAACAAATTATAGACAACTCAGAATCATGAGGAAAGATTATTTAAGATGTTTCCATTAGGTTTGCACTCAGTACTTTGGTGTAGATTGATATGTATTCTATTGCTAATGTCAAAGCATTGTATGCACTGAGAAAACAACTTTTTTGTTTTGCTGAGCAAAGGCATGGTACGAGTTCTAATCAACTCAGAATCATGTGGAAAGGTAATTTAAGGTGTTTCCATTTGGTTTGCCGTCAGTACTTTGGTGGAAGTTTAAAATGTATACTATTGGTAATGTCAAAGCTTTGTATGCACTGAGGAAACAACTTTTTTGTCTTGATGAACAGAGGCATGAAACAAATTATAGACAACTCAGAAACATGAGGAAAGATTATTTAAGATGTTTCCATTAGGTTTGCACTCAGTACTTTGGTGTAGATTGATATGTATTCTATTGGTAATGTCAAAGCATTGTATGCACTGAGAAAACAACTTTTTTGTTTTGCTGAGCAAAGGCATAGTACAAGTTCTAATCAACTCAGAATCATGTGGAAAGGTAATTTAAGATGTTGCCATCAGGTTTCCACTCAGTACTTTGGTGGAAAATTGAAATGTATACTATTGGTAATGTCAAAGCCTTGTATGCTCTGAGAAAACAACTTTTTTGTCTTACTGAGCAAAGCCATGGTACAACTGCTAATCAACACAGAATCATGTGGAAAGATTATTTAAGATGTTTCCATTAGGTTTCCAGTCTGTACATTTGTGTAAATGATTACTATTGGCACTGTCAAAGGATTGTATGCATTGAGAAAAGAACTTTTTTATCTTGCTGGGCAAAGGCATGGTACAAGTTCTAATCAACACAGAATCATGTGGAAAGGTAATTTAAGGTGTTTCCATTAGGTTTGCACTCAGCACTTTGGTGGAAAATTGAAATGTACACTATTTGTAAAGTCAAAACAGTGTATGCACTGAGAAAAGAACTTTTTTGTCTTGATGAACAGAGGCATGAAACAAATTATAGACAACTCAGAATCATGAGGAAAGATTATTTAAGATGTTTCCATTAGGTTTGCACTCCGTACTTTGGTGTAAGATTGAAATGTATACTATTGGTAAAGTCAAAGCATTGTATGCACTGAGAAAACAACTTTTTTGTTTTGCTGAGCAAAGGCATGGTACGAGTTCTAATCAACTCAGAATCATGTGGAAAGGTAATTTAAGGTGTTTCCATTTGGTTTGCCGTCAGTACTTTGGTGGAAGTTTAAAATGTATACTATTGGTAATGTCAAAGCTTTGTATGCACTGAGGAAACAACTTTTTTGTCTTGATGAACAGAGGCATGAAACAAATTATAGACAACTCAGAAACATGAGGAAAGATTATTTAAGATGTTTCTATTCGGTTTGCACTCAGTACTTTGGTGTAAAATTGAAATGTATACTGTTGGTAAAGTCAAAGCATTGTATGCACTGAGAAAACAACTTTTTTGTCTTGCTGAGCAAAGGCATGGTACAAGTTCTAATTAACACAGAATCATGTGGAAAGGTAATTTAAGATGTTGCCATTAGGTTTGCACTCAGTTCTTTGGTGGAAAATTGAAATGTCTACTAATGGTAATGTCAAAGCTTTGTATGCACTGAGGAAACAACTTTTTTGTCTTGCTGAGCAAAGGCATGGTACAAGTTCTAATAAACACAGAATCATGTGGAAAGGTAATTTAAGATGTTGCCATTAGGTTTGCACTCAGTTCTTTGGTGGAAAATTGAAATGTATACTATTGGTAAAGTCAAAGCATTGTATGCACTGAGAAAACAACTTTTTTGTCTTACTGAGCAAAGGCATGGTACAACTGCAAATCAACACAGAATCATGTGGAAATATTATTTAAGATGTTTCCATTAGGTTTCCACTCTGTACTTTTGTGCAAATGATTACTATTGGCACTGTCAAAGGATTGTATGCATTGAGAAAAGAACTTTTTTATCTTGCTGGGCAAAGGCATGGTACAAGTTCTAATCAACACAGAATCATGTGGAAAGGTAATTTAAGGTGTTTCCATTAGGTTTGCACTCAGCACTTTGGTGGGAAATTGAAATGTACACTGTTTGTAAAGTCAAAACAGTGTATGCACTGAGAAAAGAACTTTTTGTCTTTATGAACAGAGCCATGAAACAAATTATAGACAACTCAGAATCATGAGGAAAGATTATTTAAGATGTTTCCATTAGGTTTGCACTCAGTACTTTGGTGTAAGATTGATATGTATTCTATTGGTAATGTCAAAGCATTGTATGCACTGAGAAAACAACTTTTTTGTTTTGCTGAGCAAAGGCATAGTACAAGTTCTAATCAACTGAGAATCATGTGCAAAGGTAATTTAAGATCTTGCCATCAGGTTTGCACTCAGTACTTTGGTGGAAAATTGAAATGTATACTATTGGTAAAGTCAAAGCCTTGTATGCTCTGAGAAAACAACTTTTTTATCTTGCTGAGCAAATGCATGGTACAAGTTCTAATCAACTCAGAATCATGTGGAAAGGTAATTTAAGGTGTTTCCATTAGGTTTGCCGTCAGTACTTTGGTGGAAGTTTAAAATGTACACTGTTTGTAAAGTCAAAACAGTGTATGCACTGAGAAAAGAACTTTTTTGTCTTTATGAACAGAGGCATGAAACAAATTATAGACAACTCAGAATCATGAGGAAAGATTATTTAAGATGTTTCCATTAGGTTTGCACTCAGTACTTTGGTGTAGATTGATATGTATTCTATTGCTAATGTCAAAGCATTGTATGCACTGAGAAAACAACTTTTTTGTTTTGCTGAGCAAAGGCATGGTACGAGTTCTAATCAACTCAGAATCATGTGGAAAGGTAATTTAAGGTGTTTCCATTTGGTTTGCCATCAGTACTTTGGTGGAAGTTTAAAATGTATACTATTGGTAATGTCAAAGCTTTGTATGCACTGAGGAAACAACTTTTTTGTCTTGATGAACAGAGGCATGAAACAAATTATAGACAACTCAGAAACATGAGGAAAGATTATTTAAGATGTTTCCATTAGGTTTGCACTCAGTACTTTGGTGTAGATTGATATGTATTCTATTGGTAATGTCAAAGCATTGTATGCACTGAGAAAACAACTTTTTTGTTTTGCTGAGCAAAGGCATAGTACAAGTTCTAATCAACTCAGAATCATGTGGAAAGGTAATTTAAGATGTTGCCATCAGGTTTGCACTCAGTACTTTGGTGGAAAATTGAAATGTATACTATTGGTAATGTCAAAGCCTTGTATGCTCTGAGAAAACAACTTTTTTGTCTTACTGAGCAAAGCCATGGTACAACTGCTAATCAACACAGAATCATGTGGAAAGATTATTTAAGATGTTTCCATTAGGTTTCCAGTCTGTACATTTGTGTAAATGATTACTATTGGCACTGTCAAAGGATTGTATGCATTGAGAAAAGAACTTTTTTATCTTGCTGGGCAAAGGCATGGTACAAGTTCTAATCAACACAGAATCATGTGGAAAGGTAATTTAAGGTGTTTCCATTAGGTTTGCACTCAGCACTTTGGTGGAAAATTGAAATGTACACTATTTGTAAAGTCAAAACAGTGTATGCACTGAGAAAAGAACTTTTTTGTCTTGATGAACAGAGGCATGAAACAAATTATAGACAACTCAGAATCATGAGGAAAGATTATTTAAGATGTTTCCATTAGGTTTGCACTCAGTACTTTGGTGTAAGATTGATATGTATTCTATTGGTAATGTCAAAGCATTGTATGCACTGAGAAAACAACTTTTTTGTTTTGCTGAGCAAAGGCATAGTACAAGTTCTAATCAACTGAGAATCATGTGCAAAGGTAATTTAAGATGTTGCCATCAGGTTTGCACTCAGTACTTTGGTGGAAAATTGAAATGTATACTATTGGTAAAGTCAAAGCCTTGTATGCTCTGAGAAAAGAACTTTTTTATCTTGCTGAGCAAATGCATGGTACAAGTTCTAATCAACTCAGAATCATGTGGAAAGGTAATTTAAGGTGTTTCCATTAGGTTTGCCGTCAGTACTTTGGTGGAAGTTTAAAATGTATACTATTGGTAATGTCAAAGCTTTGTATGCACTGAGGAAGCAACTTTTTTGTCTTGATGAACAGAGGCATGAAACAAATTATAGACAACTCAGAATCATGAGGAAAGATCATTTAAGATGTTTCCATTAGGTTTGCACTCAGTACTTTGGTGTAAAATTGAAATGTATACTATTTGTAAAGTCAAAGCATTGTACGCTCTGAGGAAACAACTTTTTTGTCCTGCTGAGCAAAGGTATGTTACAAGTTCTAATCAACAAAGAATCATGTGGAAAGGTAATTTAAGGTGTTTCCATTAGGTTTGCAATCAGCACTTTGGTGGAAAATTGAAATGTACACTGTTTGTAAAGTCAAAACAGTGTATGCACTGAGAAAAGAACTTTTTTGTCTTTATGAACAGAGGCATGAAACAAATTATAGACAACTCAGAATCATGAGGAAAGATTATTTAAGATGTTTCCATTAGGTTTGCACTCAGTACTTTGGTGTAGATTGATATGTATTCTATTGCTAATGTCAAAGCATTGTATGCACTGAGAAAACAACTTTTTTGTTTTGCTGAGCAAAGGCATGGTACGAGTTCTAATCAACTCAGAATCATGTGGAAAGGTAATTTAAGGTGTTTCCATTTGGTTTGCCGTCAGTACTTTGGTGGAAGTTTAAAATGTATACTATTGGTAATGTCAAAGCTTTGTATGCACTGAGGAAACAACTTTTTTGTCTTGATGAACAGAGGCATGAAACAAATTATAGACAACTCAGAAACATGAGGAAAGATTATTTAAGATGTTTCCATTAGGTTTGCACTCAGTACTTTGGTGTAGATTGATATGTATTCTATTGGTAATGTCAAAGCATTGTATGCACTGAGAAAACAACTTTTTTGTTTTGCTGAGCAAAGGCATAGTACAAGTTCTAATCAACTCAGAATCATGTGGAAAGGTAATTTAAGATGTTGCCATCAGGTTTGCACTCAGTACTTTGGTGGAAAATTGAAATGTATACTATTGGTAATGTCAAAGCCTTGTATGCTCTGAGAAAACAACTTTTTTGTCTTACTGAGCAAAGCCATGGTACAACTGCTAATCAACACAGAATCATGTGGAAAGATTATTTAAGATGTTTCCATTAGGTTTCCAGTCTGTACATTTGTGTAAATGATTACTATTGGCACTGTCAAAGGATTGTATGCATTGAGAAAAGAACTTTTTTATCTTGCTGGGCAAAGGCATGGTACAAGTTCTAATCAACACAGAATCATGTGGAAAGGTAATTTAAGGTGTTTCCATTAGGTTTGCACTCAGCACTTTGGTGGAAAATTGAAATGTACACTATTTGTAAAGTCAAAACAGTGTATGCACTGAGAAAAGAACTTTTTTGTCTTGATGAACAGAGGCATGAAACAAATTATAGACAACTCAGAATCATGAGGAAAGATTATTTAAGATGTTTCCATTAGGTTTGCACTCCGTACTTTGGTGTAAGATTGAAATGTATACTATTGGTAAAGTCAAAGCATTGTATGCACTGAGAAAACAACTTTTTTGTTTTGCTGAGCAAAGGCATGGTACGAGTTCTAATCAACTCAGAATCATGTGGAAAGGTAATTTAAGGTGTTTCCATTTGGTTTGCCGTCAGTACTTTGGTGGAAGTTTAAAATGTATACTATTGGTAATGTCAAAGCTTTGTATGCACTGAGGAAACAACTTTTTTGTCTTGATGAACAGAGGCATGAAACAAATTATAGACAACTCAGAAACATGAGGAAAGATTATTTAAGATGTTTCTATTCGGTTTGCACTCAGTACTTTGGTGTAAAATTGAAATGTATACTGTTGGTAAAGTCAAAGCATTGTATGCACTGAGAAAACAACTTTTTTGTCTTGCTGAGCAAAGGCATGGTACAAGTTCTAATTAACACAGAATCATGTGGAAAGGTAATTTAAGATGTTGCCATTAGGTTTGCACTCAGTTCTTTGGTGGAAAATTGAAATGTCTATTAATGGTAATGTCAAAGCTTTGTATGCACTGAGGAAACAACTTTTTTGTCTTGCTGAGCAAAGGCATGGTACAAGTTCTAATAAACACAGAATCATGTGGAAAGGTAATTTAAGATGTTGCCATTAGGTTTGCACTCAGTTCTTTGGTGGAAAATTGAAATGTATACTATTGGTAAAGTCAAAGCATTGTATGCACTGAGAAAACAACTTTTTTGTCTTACTGAGCAAAGGCATGGTACAACTGCAAATCAACACAGAATCATGTGGAAATATTATTTAAGATGTTTCCATTAGGTTTCCACTCTGTACTTTTGTGCAAATGATTACTATTGGCACTGTCAAAGGATTGTATGCATTGAGAAAAGAACTTTTTTATCTTGCTGGGCAAAGGCATGGTACAAGTTCTAATCAACACAGAATCATGTGGAAAGGTAATTTAAGGTGTTTCCATTAGGTTTGCACTCAGCACTTTGGTGGGAAATTGAAATGTACACTGTTTGTAAAGTCAAAACAGTGTATGCACTGAGAAAAGAACTTTTTTGTCTTTATGAACAGAGCCATGAAACAAATTATAGACAACTCAGAATCATGTGGAAAGATTATTTAAGATGTTTCCATTAGGTTTGCACTCAGTACTTTGGTGTAAGATTGATATGTATTCTATTGGTAATGTCAAAGCATTGTATGCACTGAGAAAACAACTTTTTTGTTTTGCTGAGCAAAGGCATAGTACAAGTTCTAATCAACTGAGAATCATGTGCAAAGGTAATTTAAGATGTTGCCATCAGGTTTGCACTCAGTACTTTGGTGGAAAATTGAAATGTATACTATTGGTAAAGTCAAAGCCTTGTATGCTCTGAGAAAAGAACTTTTTTATCTTGCTGAGCAAATGCATGGTACAAGTTCTAATCAACTCAGAATCATGTGGAAAGGTAATTTAAGGTGTTTCCATTAGGTTTGCCGTCAGTACTTTGGTGGAAGTTTAAAATGTATACTATTGGTAATGTCAAAGCTTTGTATGCACTGAGGAAGCAACTTTTTTGTCTTGATGAACAGAGGCATGAAACAAATTATAGACAACTCAGAATCATGAGGAAAGATCATTTAAGATGTTTCCATTAGGTTTGCACTCAGTACTTTGGTGTAAAATTGAAATGTATACTATTGGTAAAGTCAAAGCATTGTACGCTCTGAGGAAACAACTTTTTTGTCCTGCTGAGCAAAGGTATGTTACAAGTTCTAATCAACAAAGAATCATGTGGAAAGGTAATTTAAGGTGTTTCCATTAGGTTTGCAATCAGCACTTTGGTGGAAAATTGAAATGTACACTGTTTGTAAAGTCAAAACAGTGTATGCACTGAGAAAAGAACTTTTTTGTCTTTATGAACAGAGGCATGAAACAAATTATAGACAACTCAGAATCATGAGGAAAGATTATTTAAGATGTTTCCATTAGGTTTGCACTCAGTACTTTGGTGTAAAATTGAAATGTATACTATTGGTAAAGTCAAAGCATTGTATGCACTGAGAAAACAACTTTTTTGTCTTGCTGAGCAAAGCCATGGTACAACTGCTAATCAACACAGAATCATGTGGAAAGGTAAATTAAGGTGTTTCCATTAGGTTTGGAGTCAGTACTTTGGTGGAAGTTTAAAATGTATACTATTGGTAATGTCAAAGCTTTGTATGCACTGAGGAAACAACTTTTTTGTCTAGCTGAGCAAAGGTATGGTACAAGTTCTAATCAACACAGAATCATGTGGAAAGGTAATTTAAGGTGTTTCCATTAGGTTTGCAATCAGCAGTTTGGTGGAAAATTAAAATGTATACCATTGGCAAAGTCAAAGTATGCTCTGAGAAAACAACTTTTTTATCCAGCTGGACAAAGGCATGGTACAAGTTCTAATAACACAGAATCATGTGGAAAGGTAATTTAAGGTGTTTCCATTAGGTTTGCACTCAGCACTTTGGTGGAAAATTGAAATGTACACTGTTTGTAAAGTCAAAACAGTGTATGCACTGAGAAAAGAACTTTTTTGTATTACTGAGCAAAGCCATGGTACAACTGCTAATCAACACAGAATCATGTGGAAAGATTATTTAAGATGTTTCAATTAGGTTTCCAGTCTGTACATTTGTGTAAATGATTACTATTGGCACTGTCAAAGGATTGTATGCATTGAGAAAAGAACTTTTTTATCTTGCTGGGCAAAGGCATGGTACAAGTTCTAATCAACACAGAATCATGTGGAAAGGTAATTTAAGGTGTTTCCATTAGGTTTGCACTCAGCACTTTGGTGGAAAATTGAAATGTACACTATTTGTAAAGTCAAAACAGTGTATGCACTGAGAAAAGAACTTTTTTGTCTTGATGAACAGAGGCATGAAACAAATTATAGACAACTCAGAATCATGAGGAAAGATTATTTAAGATGTTTCCATTAGGTTTGCACTCCGTACTTTGGTGCAAGATTGAAATGTATACTATTGGTAATGTCAAAGCATTGTATGCACTGAGAAAACAACTTTTTTGTTTTGCTGAGCAAAGGCATGGTACGAGTTCTAATCAACTCAGAATCATGGGGAAAGGTAATTTAAGGTGTTTCCATTAGGTTTGCCGTCAGTACTTTGGTGGAAGTTTAAATTGTATACTATTGGTAATGTCAGAGCTTTGTATGCACTGAGGAAACAACTTTTTTGTCTTGATGAACAGAGGCATGAAACAAATTATAGACAACTCAGAAACATGAGGAAAGATTATTTAAGATGTTTCCATTAGGTTTGCACTCAGTACTTTGGTGTAAAATTGAAATGTATACTGTTGGTAAAGTCAAAGCATTGTATGCACTGAGAAAACAACTTTTTTGTCTTGCTGAGCAAAGGCATGGTACAAGGTCTAATTAACACAGAATCATGTGGAAAGGTAATTTAATATGTTGCCATTAGGTTTGCACTCAGTTCTTTGGTGGAAAATTGAAATGTATACTAATGGTAATGTCAAAGCTTTGTATGCACTGAGGAAACAACTTTTTTGTCTTGCTGAGCAAAGGCATGGTACAAGTTCTAATAAACACAGAATCATGTGGAAAGGTAATTTAAGATGTTGCCATTAGGTTTGCACTCAGTTCTTTGGTGGAAAATTGAAATGTATACTATTGGTAAAGTCAAAGCATTGTATGCACTGAAAAAACAACTTTTTTGTCTTACTGAGCAAAGGCATGGTACA
Organism: Mobula birostris; assembly: GCF_030028105.1. Classification (NCBI taxonomy): domain Eukaryota; kingdom Metazoa; phylum Chordata; class Chondrichthyes; order Myliobatiformes; family Myliobatidae; genus Mobula; species Mobula birostris. Next base: position 23,573 of record NW_027274503.1, on the reverse strand, counting down.
ACTGCTAACCAACACAGAATCATGTGGAAATATTATTTAAGATGTTTCCATTAGGTTTCCACTCTGTACTTTTGTGCAAATGATTACTATTGGCACTGTCAAAGGATTGTATGCATTGAGAAAAGAACTTTTTTATCTTGCTGAGCAAATGCATGGTACAAGTTCTAATCAACTCAGAATCATGTGGAAAGGTAATTTAAGGTGTTTCCATTAGGTTTGCCGTCAGTACTTTGGTGGAAGTTTAAAATGTATACTATTGGTAATGTCAAAGCTTTGTATGCACTGAGGAAGCAACTTTTTTGTCTTGATGAACAGAGGCATGAAACAAATTATAGACAACTCAGAATCATGAGGAAAGATCATTTAAGATGTTTCCATTAGGTTTGCACTCAGTACTTTGGTGTAAAATTGAAATGTATACTATTGGTAAAGTCAAAGCATTGTACGCTCTGAGGAAACAACTTTTTTGTCCTGCTGAGCAAAGGTATGTTACAAGTTCTAATCAACAAAGAATCATGTGGAAAGGTAATTTAAGGTGTTTCCATTAGGTTTGCAATCAGCACTTTGGTGGAAAATTGAAATGTACACTGTTTGTAAAGTCAAAACAGTGTATGCACTGAGAAAAGAACTTTTTTGTCTTTATGAACAGAGGCATGAAACAAATTATAGACAACTCAGAATCATGAGGAAAGATTATTTAAGATGTTTCCATTAGGTTTGCACTCAGTACTTTGGTGTAGATTGATATGTATTCTATTGCTAATGTCAAAGCATTGTATGCACTGAGAAAACAACTTTTTTGTTTTGCTGAGCAAAGGCATGGTACGAGTTCTAATCAACTCAGAATCATGTGGAAAGGTAATTTAAGGTGTTTCCATTTGGTTTGCCATCAGTACTTTGGTGGAAGTTTAAAATGTATACTATTGGTAATGTCAAAGCTTTGTATGCACTGAGGAAACAACTTTTTTGTCTTGATGAACAGAGGCATGAAACAAATTATAGACAACTCAGAAACATGAGGAAAGATTATTTAAGATGTTTCCATTAGGTTTGCACTCAGTACTTTGGTGTAGATTGATATGTATTCTATTGGTAATGTCAAAGCATTGTATGCACTGAGAAAACAACTTTTTTGTTTTGCTGAGCAAAGGCATAGTACAAGTTCTAATCAACTCAGAATCATGTGGAAAGGTAATTTAAGATGTTGCCATCAGGTTTGCACTCAGTACTTTGGTGGAAAATTGAAATGTATACAATTGGTAATGTCAAAGCCTTGCATGCTCTGAGAAAACAACTTTTTTGTCTTACTGAGCAAAGCCATGGTACAACTGCTAATCAACACAGAATCATGTGGAAAGATTATTTAAGATGTTTCCATTAGGTTTCCAGTCTGTACATTTGTGTAAATGATTACTATTGGCACTGTCAAAGGATTGTATGCATTGAGAAAAGAACTTTTTTATCTTGCTGGGCAAAGGCATGGTACAAGTTCTAATCAACACAGAATCATGTGGAAAGGTAATTTAAGGTGTTTCCATTAGGTTTGCACTCAGCACTTTGGTGGAAAATTGAAATGTACACTATTTGTAAAGTCAAAACAGTGTATGCACTGAGAAAAGAACTTTTTTGTCTTGATGAACAGAGGCATGAAACAAATTATAGACAACTCAGAATCATGAGGAAAGATTATTTAAGATGTTTCCATTAGGTTTCCACTCCGTACTTTGGTGTAAGATTGAAATGTATACTATTGGTAAAGTCAAAGCATTGTATGCACTGAGAAAACAACTTTTTTGTTTTGCTGAGCAAAGGCATGGTACGAGTTCTAATCAACTCAGAATCATGTGGAAAGGTAATTTAAGGTGTTTCCATTTGGTTTGCCGTCAGTACTTTGGTGGAAGTTTAAAATGTATACTATTGGTAATGTCAAAGCTTTGTATGCACTGAGGAAACAACTTTTTTGTCTTGATGAACAGAGGCATGAAACAAATTATAGACAACTCAGAAACATGAGGAAAGATTATTTAAGATGTTTCTATTCGGTTTGCACTCAGTACTTTGGTGTAAAATTGAAATGTATACTGTTGGTAAAGTCAAAGCATTGTATGCACTGAGAAAACAACTTTTTTGTCTTGCTGAGCAAAGGCATGGTACAAGTTCTAATAAACACAGAATCATGTGGAAAGGTAATTTAAGATGTTGCCATTAGGTTTGCACTCAGTTCTTTGGTGGAAAATTGAAATGTATACTATTGGTAAAGTCAAAGCATTGTATGCACTGAGAAAACAACTTTTTTGTCTTACTGAGCAAAGGCATGGTACAACTGCAAATCAACACAGAATCATGTGGAAATATTATTTAAGATGTTTCCATTAGGTTTCCACTCTGTACTTTTGTGCAAATGATTACTATTGGCACTGTCAAAGGATTGTATGCATTGAGAAAAGAACTTTTTTATCTTGCTGGGCAAAGGCATGGTACAAGTTCTAATCAACACAGAATCATGTGGAAAGGTAATTGAAGGTGTTTCCATTAGGTTTGCACTCAGCACTTTGGTGGGAAATTGAAATGTACACTGTTTGTAAAGTCAAAACAGTGTATGCACTGAGAAAAGAACTTTTTTGTCTTTATGAACAGAGCCATGAAACAAATTATAGACAACTCAGAATCATGTGGAAAGATTATTTAAGATGTTTCCATTAGGTTTGCACTCAGTACTTTGGTGTAAGATTGATATGTATTCTATTGGTAATGTCAAAGCATTGTATGCACTGAGAAAACAACTTTTTTGTTTTGCTGAGCAAAGGCATAGTACAAGTTCTAATCAACTGAGAATCATGTGCAAAGGTAATTTAAGATGTTGCCATCAGGTTTGCACTCAGTACTTTGGTGGAAAATTGAAATGTATACTATTGGTAAAGTCAAAGCCTTGTATGCTCTGAGAAAAGAACTTTTTTATCTTGCTGAGCAAATGCATGGTACAAGTTCTAATCAACTCAGAATCATGTGGAAAGGTAATTTAAGGTGTTTCCATTAGGTTTGCCGTCAGTACTTTGGTGGAAGTTTAAAATGTATACTATTGGTAATGTCAAAGCTTTGTATGCACTGAGGAAGCAACTTTTTTGTCTTGATGAACAGAGGCATGAAACAAATTATAGACAACTCAGAATCATGAGGAAAGATCATTTAAGATGTTTCCATTAGGTTTGCACTCAGTACTTTGGTGTAAAATTGAAATGTATACTATTGGTAAAGTCAAAGCATTGTACGCTCTGAGGAAACAACTTTTTTGTCCTGCTGAGCAAAGGTATGTTACAAGTTCTAATCAACAAAGAATCATGTGGAAAGGTAATTTAAGGTGTTTCCATTAGGTTTGCAATCAGCACTTTGGTGGAAAATTGAAATGTACACTGTTTGTAAAGTCAAAACAGTGTATGCACTGAGAAAAGAACTTTTTTGTCTTTATGAACAGAGGCATGAAACAAATTATAGACAACTCAGAATCATGAGGAAAGATTATTTAAGATGTTTCCATTAGGTTTGCACTCAGTACTTTGGTGTAAAATTGAAATGTATACTATTGGTAAAGTCAAAGCATTGTATGCACTGAGAAAACAACTTTTTTGTCTTGCTGAGCAAAGCCATGGTACAACTGCTAATCAACACAGAATCATGTGGAAAGGTAAATTAAGGTGTTTCCATTAGGTTTGGAGTCAGTACTTTGGTGGAAGTTTAAAATGTATACTATTGGTAATGTCAAAGCTTTGTATGCACTGAGGAAACAACTTTTTTGTCTAGCTGAGCAAAGGTATGGTACAAGTTCTAATCAACACAGAATCATGTGGAAAGGTAATTTAAGGTGTTTCCATTAGGTTTGCAATCAGCAGTTTGGTGGAAAATTAAAATGTATACCATTGGCAAAGTCAAAGTATGCTCTGAGAAAACAACTTTTTTATCCAGCTGGACAAAGGCATGGTACAAGTTCTAATAACACAGAATCATGTGGAAAGGTAATTTAAGGTGTTTCCATTAGGTTTGCACTCAGCACTTTGGTGGAAAATTGAAATGTACACTGTTTGTAAAGTCAAAACAGTGTATGCACTGAGAAAAGAACTTTTTTGTATTACTGAGCAAAGCCATGGTACAACTGCTAATCAACACAGAATCATGTGGAAAGATTATTTAAGATGTTTCAATTAGGTTTCCAGTCTGTACATTTGTGTAAATGATTACTATTGGCACTGTCAAAGGATTGTATGCATTGAGAAAAGAACTTTTTTATCTTGCTGGGCAAAGGCATGGTACAAGTTCTAATCAACACAGAATCATGTGGAAAGGTAATTTAAGGTGTTTCCATTAGGTTTGCACTCAGCACTTTGGTGGAAAATTGAAATGTACACTATTTGTAAAGTCAAAACAGTGTATGCACTGAGAAAAGAACTTTTTTGTCTTGATGAACAGAGGCATGAAACAAATTATAGACAACTCAGAATCATGAGGAAAGATTATTTAAGATGTTTCCATTAGGTTTGCACTCCGTACTTTGGTGCAAGATTGAAATGTATACTATTGGTAATGTCAAAGCATTGTATGCACTGAGAAAACAACTTTTTTGTTTTGCTGAGCAAAGGCATGGTACGAGTTCTAATCAACTCAGAATCATGTGGAAAGGTAATTTAAGGTGTTTCCATTAGGTTTGCCGTCAGTATTTTGGTGGAAGTTTAAATTGTATACTATTGGTAATGTCAGAGCTTTGTATGCACTGAGGAAACAACTTTTTTGTCTTGATGAACAGAGGCATGAAACAAATTATAGACAACTCAGAAACATGAGGAAAGATTATTTAAGATGTTTCCATTAGGTTTGCACTCAGTACTTTGGTGTAAAATTGAAATGTATACTGTTGGTAAAGTCAAAGCATTGTATGCACTGAGAAAACAACTTTTTTGTCTTGCTGAGCAAAGGCATGGTACAAGGTCTAATTAACACAGAATCATGTGGAAAGGTAATTTAATATGTTGCCATTAGGTTTGCACTCAGTTCTTTGGTGGAAAATTGAAATGTATACTAATGGTAATGTCAAAGCTTTGTATGCACTGAGGAAACAACTTTTTTGTCTTGCTGAGCAAAGGCATGGTACAAGTTCTAATAAACACAGAATCATGTGGAAAGGTAATTTAAGATGTTGCCATTAGGTTTGCACTCAGTTCTTTGGTGGAAAATTGAAATGTATACTATTGGTAAAGTCAAAGCATTGTATGCACTGAAAAAACAACTTTTTTGTCTTACTGAGCAAAGGCATGGTACAACTGCTAACCAACACAGAATCATGTGGAAATATTATTTAAGATGTTTCCATTAGGTTTCCACTCTGTACTTTTGTGCAAATGATTACTATTGGCACTGTCAAAGGATTGTATGCATTGAGAAAAGAACTTTTTTATCTTGCTGAGCAAATGCATGGTACAAGTTCTAATCAACTCAGAATCATGTGGAAAGGTAATTTAAGGTGTTTCCATTAGGTTTGCCGTCAGTACTTTGGTGGAAGTTTAAAATGTATACTATTGGTAATGTCAAAGCTTTGTATGCACTGAGGAAGCAACTTTTTTGTCTTGATGAACAGAGGCATGAAACAAATTATAGACAACTCAGAATCATGAGGAAAGATCATTTAAGATGTTTCCATTAGGTTTGCACTCAGTACTTTGGTGTAAAATTGAAATGTATACTATTGGTAAAGTCAAAGCATTGTACGCTCTGAGGAAACAACTTTTTTGTCCTGCTGAGCAAAGGTATGTTACAAGTTCTAATCAACAAAGAATCATGTGGAAAGGTAATTTAAGGTGTTTCCATTAGGTTTGCAATCAGCACTTTGGTGGAAAATTGAAATGTACACTGTTTGTAAAGTCAAAACAGTGTATGCACTGAGAAAAGAACTTTTTTGTCTTTATGAACAGAGGCATGAAACAAATTATAGACAACTCAGAATCATGAGGAAAGATTATTTAAGATGTTTCCATTAGGTTTGCACTCAGTACTTTGGTGTAGATTGATATGTATTCTATTGCTAATGTCAAAGCATTGTATGCACTGAGAAAACAACTTTTTTGTTTTGCTGAGCAAAGGCATGGTACGAGTTCTAATCAACTCAGAATCATGTGGAAAGGTAATTTAAGGTGTTTCCATTTGGTTTGCCGTCAGTACTTTGGTGGAAGTTTAAAATGTATACTATTGGTAATGTCAAAGCTTTGTATGCACTGAGGAAACAACTTTTTTGTCTTGATGAACAGAGGCATGAAACAAATTATAGACAACTCAGAAACATGAGGAAAGATTATTTAAGATGTTTCCATTAGGTTTGCACTCAGTACTTTGGTGTAGACTGATATGTATTCTATTGGTAATGTCAAAGCATTGTATGCACTGAGAAAACAACTTTTTTGTTTTGCTGAGCAAAGGCATAGTACAAGTTCTAATCAACTCAGAATCATGTGGAAAGGTAATTTAAGATGTTGCCATCAGGTTTGCACTCAGTACTTTGGTGGAAAATTGAAATGTATACTATTGGTAATGTCAAAGCCTTGTATGCTCTGAGAAAACAACTTTTTTGTCTTACTGAGCAAAGCCATGGTACAACTGCTAATCAACACAGAATCATGTGGAAAGATTATTTAAGATGTTTCCATTAGGTTTCCAGTCTGTACATTTGTGTAAATGATTACTATTGGCACTGTCAAAGGATTGTATGCATTGAGAAAAGAACTTTTTTATCTTGCTGGGCAAAGGCATGGTACAAGTTCTAATCAGCACAGAATCATGTGGAAAGGTAATTTAAGGTGTTTCCATTAGGTTTGCACTCAGCACTTTGGTGGAAAATTGAAATGTACACTATTTGTAAAGTCAAAACAGTGTATGCACTGAGAAAAGAACTTTTTTGTCTTGATGAACAGAGGCATGAAACAAATTATAGACAACTCAGAATCATGAGGAAAGATTATTTAAGATGTTTCCATTAGGTTTGCACTCCGTACTTTGGTGTAAGATTGAAATGTATACTATTGGTAAAGTCAAAGCATTGTATGCACTGAGAAAACAACTTTTTTGTTTTGCTGAGCAAAGGCATGGTACGAGTTCTAATCAACTCAGAATCATGTGGAAAGGTAATTTAAGGTGTTTCCATTTGGTTTGCCGTCAGTACTTTGGTGGAAGTTTAAAATGTATACTATTGGTAATGTCAAAGCTTTGTATGCACTGAGGAAACAACTTTTTTGTCTTGATGAACAGAGGCATGAAACAAATTATAGACAACTCAGAAACATGAGGAAAGATTATTTAAGATGTTTCTATTCGGTTTGCACTCAGTACTTTGGTGTAAAATTGAAATGTATACTGTTGGTAAAGTCAAAGCATTGTATGCACTGAGAAAACAACTTTTTTGTCTTGCTGAGCAAAGGCATGGTACAAGTTCTAATTAACACAGAATCATGTGGAAAGGTAATTTAAGATGTTGCCATTAGGTTTGCACTCAGTTCTTTGGTGGAAAATTGAAATGTCTACTAATGGTAATGTCAAAGCTTTGTATGCACTGAGGAAACAACTTTTTTGTCTTGCTGAGCAAAGGCATGGTACAAGTTCTAATAAACACAGAATCATGTGGAAAGGTAATTTAAGATGTTGCCATTAGGTTTGCACTCAGTTCTTTGGTGGAAAATTGAAATGTATACTATTGGTAAAGTCAAAGCATTGTATGCACTGAGAAAACAACTTTTTTGTCTTACTGAGCAAAGGCATGGTACAACTGCAAATCAACACAGAATCATGTGGAAATATTATTTAAGATGTTTCCATTAGGTTTCCACTCTGTACTTTTGTGCAAATGATTACTATTGGCACTGTCAAAGGATTGTATGCATTGAGAAAAGAACTTTTTTATCTTGCTGGGCAAAGGCATGGTACAAGTTCTAATCAACACAGAATCATGTGGAAAGGTAATTTAAGGTGTTTCCATTAGGTTTGCACTCAGCACTTTGGTGGGAAATTGAAATGTACACTGTTTGTAAAGTCAAAACAGTGTATGCACTGAGAAAAAACTTTTTTGTCTTTATGAACAGAGCCATGAAACAAATTATAGACAACTCAGAATCATGAGGAAAGATTATTTAAGATGTTTCCATTAGGTTTGCACTCAGTACTTTGGTGTAAGATTGATATGTATTCTATTGGTAATGTCAAAGCATTGTATGCACTGAGAAAACAACTTTTTTGTTTTGCTGAGCAAAGGCATAGTACAAGTTCTAATCAACTGAGAATCATGTGCAAAGGTAATTTAAGATGTTGCCATCAGGTTTGCACTCAGTACTTTGGTGGAAAATTGAAATGTATACTATTGGTAAAGTCAAAGCCTTGTATGCTCCGAGTAAAGAACTTTTTTATCTTGCTGAGCAAATGCATGGTACAAGTTCTAATCAACTCAGAATCATGTGGAAAGGTAATTTAAGGTGTTTCCATTAGGTTTGCCGTCAGTACTTTGGTGGAAGTTTAAAATGTATACTATTGGTAATGTCAAAGCTTTGTATGCACTGAGGAAGCAACTTTTTTGTCTTGATGAACAGAGGCATGAAACAAATTATAGACAACTCAGAATCATGAGGAAAGATCATTTAAGATGTTTCCATTAGGTTTGCACTCAGTACTTTGGTGTAAAATTGAAATGTATACTATTGGTAAAGTCAAAGCATTGTACGCTCTGAGGAAACAACTTTTTTGTCCTGCTGAGCAAAGGTATGTTACAAGTTCTAATCAACAAAGAATCATGTGGAAAGGTAATTTAAGGTGTTTCCATTAGGTTTGCAATCAGCACTTTGGTGGAAAATTGAAATGTACACTGTTTGTAAAGTCAAAACAGTGTATGCACTGAGAAAAGAACTTTTTTGTCTTTATGAACAGAGGCATGAAACAAATTATAGACAACTCAGAATCATGAGGAAAGATTATTTAAGATGTTTCCATTAGGTTTGCACTCAGTACTTTGGTGTAGATTGATATGTATTCTATTGCTAATGTCAAAGCATTGTATGCACTGAGAAAACAACTTTTTTGTTTTGCTGAGCAAAGGCATGGTACGAGTTCTAATCAACTCAGAATCATGTGGAAAGGTAATTTAAGGTGTTTCCATTTGGTTTGCCGTCAGTACTTTGGTGGAAGTTTAAAATGTATACTATTGGTAATGTCAAAGCTTTGTATGCACTGAGGAAACAACTTTTTTGTCTTGATGAACAGAGGCATGAAACAAATTATAGACAACTCAGAAACATGAGGAAAGAATATTTAAGATGTTTCCATTAGGTTTGCACTCAGTACTTTGGTGTAGATTGATATGTATTCTATTGGTAATGTCAAAGCATTGTATGCACTGAGAAAACAACTTTTTTGTTTTGCTGAGCAAAGGCATAGTACAAGTTCTAATCAACTCAGAATCATGTGGAAAGGTAATTTAAGATGTTGCCATCAGGTTTGCACTCAGTACTTTGGTGGAAAATTGAAATGTATACTATTGGTAATGTCAAAGCCTTGTATGCTCTGAGAAAACAACTTTTTTGTCTTACTGAGCAAAGCCATGGTACAACTGCTAATCAACACAGAATCATGTGGAAAGATTATTTAAGATGTTTCCATTAGGTTTCCAGTCTGTACATTTGTGTAAATGATTACTATTGGCACTGTCAAAGGATTGTATGCATTCAGAAAAGAACTTTTTTATCTTGCTGGGCAAAGGCATGGTACAAGTTCTAATCAACACAGAATCATGTGGAAAGGTAACTTAAGGTGTTTCCATTAGGTTTGCACTCAGCACTTTGGTGGAAAATTGAAATGTACACTATTTGTAAAGTCAAAACAGTGTATGCACTGAGAAAAGAACTTTTTTGTCTTGATGAACAGAGGCATGAAACAAATTATAGACAACTCAGAATCATGAGGAAAGATTATTTAAGATGTTTCCATTAGGTTTGCACTCCGTACTTTGGTGTAAGATTGAAATGTATACTATTGGTAATGTCAAAGCATTGTATGCACTGAGAAAACAACTTTTTTGTTTTGCTGAGCAAAGGCATGGTACGAGTTCTAATCAACTCAGAATCATGTGGAAAGATTATTTAAGATGTTTCCATTAGGTTTGCACTCCGTACTTTGGTGTAAGATTGAAATGTATACTATTGGTAAAGTCAAAGCATTGTATGCACTGAAAAAACAACTTTTTTGTCTTACTGAGCAAAGGCATGGTACAACTGCTAACCAACACAGAATCATGTGGAAATATTATTTAAGATGTTTCCATTAGGTTTCCACTCTGTACTTTTGTGCAAATGATTACTATTGGCACTGTCAAAGGATTGTATGCATTGAGAAAAGAACTTTTTTATCTTGCTGAGCAAATGCATGGTACAAGTTCTAATCAACTCAGAATCATGTGGAAAGGTAATTTAAGGTGTTTCCATTAGGTTTGCCGTCAGTACTTTGGTGGAAGTTTAAAATGTATACTATTGGTAATGTCAAAGCTTTGTATGCACTGAGGAAGCAACTTTTTTGTCTTGATGAACAGAGGCATGAAACAAATTATAGACAACTCAGAATCATGAGGAAAGATCATTTAAGATGTTTCCATTAGGTTTGCACTCAGTACTTTGGTGTAAAATTGAAATGTATACTATTGGTAAAGTCAAAGCATTGTACGCTCTGAGGAAACAACTTTTTTGTCCTGCTGAGCAAAGGTATGTTACAAGTTCTAATCAACAAAGAATCATGTGGAAAGGTAATTTAAGGTGTTTCCATTAGGTTTGCAATCAGCACTTTGGTGGAAAATTGAAATGTACACTGTTTGTAAAGTCAAAACAGTGTATGCACTGAGAAAAGAACTTTTTTGTCTTTATGAACAGAGGCATGAAACAAATTATAGACAACTCAGAATCATGAGGAAAGATTATTTAAGATGTTTCCATTAGGTTTGCACTCAGTACTTTGGTGTAGATTGATATGTATTCTATTGCTAATGTCAAAGCATTGTATGCACTGAGAAAACAACTTTTTTGTTTTGCTGAGCAAAGGCATGGTACGAGTTCTAATCAACTCAGAATCATGTGGAAAGGTAATTTAAGGTGTTTCCATTTGGTTTGCCGTCAGTACTTTGGTGGAAGTTTAAAATGTATACTATTGGTAATGTCAAAGCTTTGTATGCACTGAGGAAACAACATTTTTGTCTTGATGAACAGAGGCATGAAACAAATTATAGACAACTCAGAAACATGAGGAAAGATTATTTAAGATGTTTCCATTAGGTTTGCACTCAGTACTTTGGTGTAGATTGATATGTATTCTATTGGTAATGTCAAAGCATTGTATGCACTGAGAAAACAACTTTTTTGTTTTGCTGAGCAAAGGCATAGTACAAGTTCTAATCAACTCAGAATCATGTGGAAAGGTAATTTAAGATGTTGCCATCAGGTTTGCACTCAGTACTTTGGTGGAAAATTGAAATGTATACTATTGGTAATGTCAAAGCCTTGTATGCTCTGAGAAAACAACTTTTTTGTCTTACTGAGCAAAGCCATGGTACAACTGCTAATCAACACAGAATCATGTGGAAAGATTATTTAAGATGTTTCCATTAGGTTTCCAGTCTGTACATTTGTGTAAATGATTACTATTGGCACTGTCAAAGGATTGTATGCATTGAGAAAAGAACTTTTTTATCTTGCTGGGCAAAGGCATGGTACAAGTTCTAATCAACACAGAATCATGTGGAAAGGTAATTTAAGGTGTTTCCATTAGGTTTGCACTCAGCACTTTGGTGGAAAATTGAAATGTACACTATTTGTAAAGTCAAAACAGTGTATGCACTGAGAAAAGAACTTTTTTGTCTTGATGAACAGAGGCATGAAACAAATTATAGACAACTCAGAATCATGAGGAAAGATTATTTAAGATGTTTCCATTAGGTTTGCACTCCGTACTTTGGTGTAAGATTGAAATGTATACTATTGGTAAAGTCAAAGCATTGTATGCACTGAGAAAACAACTTTTTTGTTTTGCTGAGCAAAGGCATGGTACGAGTTCTAATCAACTCAGAATCATGTGGAAAGGTAATTTAAGGTGTTTCCATTTGGTTTGCCGTCAGTACTTTGGTGGAAGTTTAAAATGTATACTATTGGTAATGTCAAAGCTTTGTATGCACTGAGGAAACAACTTTTTTGTCTTGATGAACAGAGGCATGAAACAAATTATAGACAACTCAGAAACATGAGGAAAGATTATTTAAGATGTTTCTATTCGGTTTGCACTCAGTACTTTGGTGTAAAATTGAAATGTATACTGTTGGTAAAGTCAAAGCATTGTATGCACTGAGAAAACAACTTTTTTGTCTTGCTGAGCAAAGGCATGGTACAAGTTCTAATTAACACAGAATCATGTGGAAAGGTAATTTAAGATGTTGCCATTAGGTTTGCACTCAGTTCTTTGGTGGAAAATTGAAATGTCTACTAATGGTAATGTCAAAGCTTTGTATGCACTGAGGAAACAACTTTTTTGTCTTGCTGAGCAAAGGCATGGTACAAGTTCTAATAAACACAGAATCATGTGGAAAGGTAATTTAAGATGTTGCCATTAGGTTTGCACTCAGTTCTTTGGTGGAAAATTGAAATGTATACTATTGGTAAAGTCAAAGCATTGTATGCACTGAGAAAACAACTTTTTTGTCTTACTGAGCAAAGGCATGGTACAACTGCAAATCAACACAGAATCATGTGGAAATATTATTTAAGATGTTTCCATTAGGTTTCCACTCTGTACTTTTGTGCAAATGATTACTATTGGCACTGTCAAAGGATTGTATGCATTGAGAAAAGAACTTTTTTATCTTGCTGGGCAAAGGCATGGTACAAGTTCTAATCAACACAGAATCATGTGGAAAGGTAATTTAAGGTGTTTCCATTAGGTTTGCACTCAGCACTTTGGTGGGAAATTGAAATGTACACTGTTTGTAAAGTCAAAACAGTGTATGCACTGAGAAAAAACTTTTTTGTCTTTATGAACAGAGCCATGAAACAAATTATAGACAACTCAGAATCATGAGGAAAGATTATTTAAGATGTTTCCATTAGGTTTGCACTCAGTACTTTGGTGTAAGATTGATATGTATTCTATTGGTAATGTCAAAGCATTGTATGCACTGAGAAAACAACTTTTTTGTTTTGCTGAGCAAAGGCATAGTACAAGTTCTAATCAACTGAGAATCATGTGCAAAGGTAATTTAAGATGTTGCCATCAGGTTTGCACTCAGTACTTTGGTGGAAAATTGAAATGTATACTATTGGTAAAGTCAAAGCCTTGTATGCTCCGAGTAAAGAACTTTTTTATCTTGCTGAGCAAATGCATGGTACAAGTTCTAATCAACTCAGAATCATGTGGAAAGGTAATTTAAGGTGTTTCCATTAGGTTTGCCGTCAGTACTTTGGTGGAAGTTTAAAATGTATACTATTGGTAATGTCAAAGCTTTGTATGCACTGAGGAAGCAACTTTTTTGTCTTGATGAACAGAGGCATGAAACAAATTATAGACAACTCAGAATCATGAGGAAAGATCATTTAAGATGTTTCCATTAGGTTTGCACTCAGTACTTTGGTGTAAAATTGAAATGTATACTATTGGTAAAGTCAAAGCATTGTACGCTCTGAGGAAACAACTTTTTTGTCCTGCTGAGCAAAGGTATGTTACAAGTTCTAATCAACAAAGAATCATGTGGAAAGGTAATTTAAGGTGTTTCCATTAGGTTTGCAATCAGCACTTTGGTGGAAAATTGAAATGTACACTGTTTGTAAAGTCAAAACAGTGTATGCACTGAGAAAAGAACTTTTTTGTCTTTATGAACAGAGGCATGAAACAAATTATAGACAACTCAGAATCATGAGGAAAGATTATTTAAGATGTTTCCATTAGGTTTGCACTCAGTACTTTGGTGTAGATTGATATGTATTCTATTGCTAATGTCAAAGCATTGTATGCACTGAGAAAACAACTTTTTTGTTTTGCTGAGCAAAGGCATGGTACGAGTTCTAATCAACTCAGAATCATGTGGAAAGGTAATTTAAGGTGTTTCCATTTGGTTTGCCGTCAGTACTTTGGTGGAAGTTTAAAATGTATACTATTGGTAATGTCAAAGCTTTGTATGCACTGAGGAAACAACTTTTTTGTCTTGATGAACAGAGGCATGAAACAAATTATAGACAACTCAGAAACATGAGGAAAGAATATTTAAGATGTTTCCATTAGGTTTGCACTCAGTACTTTGGTGTAGATTGATATGTATTCTATTGGTAATGTCAAAGCATTGTATGCACTGAGAAAACAACTTTTTTGTTTTGCTGAGCAAAGGCATAGTACAAGTTCTAATCAACTCAGAATCATGTGGAAAGGTAATTTAAGATGTTGCCATCAGGTTTGCACTCAGTACTTTGGTGGAAAATTGAAATGTATACTATTGGTAATGTCAAAGCCTTGTATGCTCTGAGAAAACAACTTTTTTGTCTTACTGAGCAAAGCCATGGTACAACTGCTAATCAACACAGAATCATGTGGAAAGATTATTTAAGATGTTTCCATTAGGTTTCCAGTCTGTACATTTGTGTAAATGATTACTATTGGCACTGTCAAAGGATTGTATGCATTCAGAAAAGAACTTTTTTATCTTGCTGGGCAAAGGCATGGTACAAGTTCTAATCAACACAGAATCATGTGGAAAGGTAACTTAAGGTGTTTCCATTAGGTTTGCACTCAGCACTTTGGTGGAAAATTGAAATGTACACTATTTGTAAAGTCAAAACAGTGTATGCACTGAGAAAAGAACTTTTTTGTCTTGATGAACAGAGGCATGAAACAAATTATAGACAACTCAGAATCATGAGGAAAGATTATTTAAGATGTTTCCATTAGGTTTGCACTCCGTACTTTGGTGTAAGATTGAAATGTATACTATTGGTAATGTCAAAGCATTGTATGCACTGAGAAAACAACTTTTTTGTTTTGCTGAGCAAAGGCATGGTACGAGTTCTAATCAACTCAGAATCATGTGGAAAGATTATTTAAGATGTTTCCATTAGGTTTGCACTCCGTACTTTGGTGTAAGATTGAAATGTATACTATTGGTAAAGTCAAAGCATTGTATGCACTGAAAAAACAACTTTTTTGTCTTACTGAGCAAAGGCATGGTACAACTGCTAACCAACACAGAATCATGTGGAAATATTATTTAAGATGTTTCCATTAGGTTTCCACTCTGTACTTTTGTGCAAATGATTACTATTGGCACTGTCAAAGGATTGTATGCATTGAGAAAAGAACTTTTTTATCTTGCTGAGCAAATGCATGGTACAAGTTCTAATCAACTCAGAATCATGTGGAAAGGTAATTTAAGGTGTTTCCATTAGGTTTGCCGTCAGTACTTTGGTGGAAGTTTAAAATGTATACTATTGGTAATGTCAAAGCTTTGTATGCACTGAGGAAGCAACTTTTTTGTCTTGATGAACAGAGGCATGAAACAAATTATAGACAACTCAGAATCATGAGGAAAGATCATTTAAGATGTTTCCATTAGGTTTGCACTCAGTACTTTGGTGTAAAATTGAAATGTATACTATTGGTAAAGTCAAAGCATTGTACGCTCTGAGGAAACAACTTTTTTGTCCTGCTGAGCAAAGGTATGTTACAAGTTCTAATCAACAAAGAATCATGTGGAAAGGTAATTTAAGGTGTTTCCATTAGGTTTGCAATCAGCACTTTGGTGGAAAATTGAAATGTACACTGTTTGTAAAGTCAAAACAGTGTATGCACTGAGAAAAGAACTTTTTTGTCTTTATGAACAGAGGCATGAAACAAATTATAGACAACTCAGAATCATGAGGAAAGATTATTTAAGATGTTTCCATTAGGTTTGCACTCAGTACTTTGGTGTAGATTGATATGTATTCTATTGCTAATGTCAAAGCATTGTATGCACTGAGAAAACAACTTTTTTGTTTTGCTGAGCAAAGGCATGGTACGAGTTCTAATCAACTCAGAATCATGTGGAAAGGTAATTTAAGGTGTTTCCATTTGGTTTGCCGTCAGTACTTTGGTGGAAGTTTAAAATGTATACTATTGGTAATGTCAAAGCTTTGTATGCACTGAGGAAACAACATTTTTGTCTTGATGAACAGAGGCATGAAACAAATTATAGACAACTCAGAAACATGAGGAAAGATTATTTAAGATGTTTCCATTAGGTTTGCACTCAGTACTTTGGTGTAGATTGATATGTATTCTATTGGTAATGTCAAAGCATTGTATGCACTGAGAAAACAACTTTTTTGTTTTGCTGAGCAAAGGCATAGTACAAGTTCTAATCAACTCAGAATCATGTGGAAAGGTAATTTAAGATGTTGCCATCAGGTTTGCACTCAGTACTTTGGTGGAAAATTGAAATGTATACTATTGGTAATGTCAAAGCCTTGTATGCTCTGAGAAAACAACTTTTTTGTCTTACTGAGCAAAGCCATGGTACAACTGCTAATCAACACAGAATCATGTGGAAAGATTATTTAAGATGTTTCCATTAGGTTTCCAGTCTGTACATTTGTGTAAATGATTACTATTGGCACTGTCAAAGGATTGTATGCATTGAGAAAAGAACTTTTTTATCTTGCTGGGCAAAGGCATGGTACAAGTTCTAATCAACACAGAATCATGTGGAAAGGTAATTTAAGGTGTTTCCATTAGGTTTGCACTCAGCACTTTGGTGGAAAATTGAAATGTACACTATTTGTAAAGTCAAAACAGTGTATGCACTGAGAAAAGAACTTTTTTGTCTTGATGAACAGAGGCATGAAACAAATTATAGACAACTCAGAATCATGAGGAAAGATTATTTAAGATGTTTCCATTAGGTTTGCACTCCGTACTTTGGTGTAAGATTGAAATGTATACTATTGGTAAAGTCAAAGCATTGTATGCACTGAGAAAACAACTTTTTTGTTTTGCTGAGCAAAGGCATGGTACGAGTTCTAATCAACTCAGAATCATGTGGAAAGGTAATTTAAGGTGTTTCCATTTGGTTTGCCGTCAGTACTTTGGTGGAAGTTTAAAATGTATACTATTGGTAATGTCAAAGCTTTGTATGCACTGAGGAAACAACTTTTTTGTCTTGATGAACAGAGGCATGAAACAAATTATAGACAACTCAGAAACATGAGGAAAGATTATTTAAGATGTTTCTATTCGGTTTGCACTCAGTACTTTGGTGTAAAATTGAAATGTATACTGTTGGTAAAGTCAAAGCATTGTATGCACTGAGAAAACAACTTTTTTGTCTTGCTGAGCAAAGGCATGGTACAAGTTCTAATTAACACAGAATCATGTGGAAAGGTAATTTAAGATGTTGCCATTAGGTTTGCACTCAGTTCTTTGGTGGAAAATTGAAATGTCTACTAATGGTAATGTCAAAGCTTTGTATGCACTGAGGAAACAACTTTTTTGTCTTGCTGAGCAAAGGCATGGTACAAGTTCTAATAAACACAGAATCATGTGGAAAGGTAATTTAAGATGTTGCCATTAGGTTTGCACTCAGTTCTTTGGTGGAAAATTGAAATGTATACTATTGGTAAAGTCAAAGCATTGTATGCACTGAGAAAACAACTTTTTTGTCTTACTGAGCAAAGGCATGGTACAACTGCAAATCAACACAGAATCATGTGGAAATATTATTTAAGATGTTTCCATTAGGTTTCCACTCTGTACTTTTGTGCAAATGATTACTATTGGCACTGTCAAAGGATTGTATGCATTGAGAAAAGAACTTTTTTATCTTGCTGGGCAAAGGCATGGTACAAGTTCTAATCAACACAGAATCATGTGGAAAGGTAATTTAAGGTGTTTCCATTAGGTTTGCACTCAGCACTTTGGTGGGAAATTGAAATGTACACTGTTTGTAAAGTCAAAACAGTGTATGCACTGAGAAAAAACTTTTTTGTCTTTATGAACAGAGCCATGAAACAAATTATAGACAACTCAGAATCATGAGGAAAGATTATTTAAGATGTTTCCATTAGGTTTGCACTCAGTACTTTGGTGTAAGATTGATATGTATTCTATTGGTAATGTCAGAGCATTGTATGCACTGAGAAAACAACTTTTTTGTTTTGCTGAGCAAAGGCATAGTACAAGTTCTAATCAACTGAGAATCATGTGCAAAGGTAATTTAAGATGTTGCCATCAGGTTTGCACTCAGTACTTTGGTGGAAAATTGAAATGTATACTATTGGTAAAGTCAAAGCCTTGTATGCTCCGAGAAAAGAACTTTTTTATCTTGCTGAGCAAATGCATGGTACAAGTTCTAATCAACTCAGAATCATGTGGAAAGGTAATTTAAGGTGTTTCCATTAGGTTTGCCATCAGTACTTTGGTGGAAGTTTAAAATGTATACTATTGGTAATGTCAAAGCTTTGTATGCACTGAGGAAGCAACTTTTTTGTCTTGATGAACAGAGGCATGAAACAAATTATAGACAACTCAGAATCATGAGGAAAGATCATTTAAGATGTTTCCATTAGGTTTGCACTCAGTACTTTGGTGTAAAATTGAAATGTATACTATTGGTAAAGTCAAAGCATTGTACGCTCTGAGGAAACAACTTTTTTGTCCTGCTGAGCAAAGGTATGTTACAAGTTCTAATCAACAAAGAATCATGTGGAAAGGTAATTTAAGGTGTTTCCATTAGGTTTGCAATCAGCACTTTGGTGGAAAATTGAAATGTACACTGTTTGTAAAGTCAAAACAGTGTATGCACTGAGAAAAGAACTTTTTTGTCTTTATGAACAGAGGCATGAAACAAATTATAGACAACTCAGAATCATGAGGAAAGATTATTTAAGATGTTTCCATTAGGTTTGCACTCAGTACTTTGGTGTAGATTGATATGTATTCTATTGCTAATGTCAAAGCATTGTATGCACTGAGAAAACAACTTTTTTGTTTTGCTGAGCAAAGGCATGGTACGAGTTCTAATCAACTCAGAATCATGTGGAAAGGTAATTTAAGGTGTTTCCATTTGGTTTGCCGTCAGTACTTTGGTGGAAGTTTAAAATGTATACTATTGGTAATGTCAAAGCTTTGTATGCACTGAGGAAACAACTTTTTTGTCTTGATGAACAGAGGCATGAAACAAATTATAGACAACTCAGAAACATGAGGAAAGATTATTTAAGATGTTTCCATTAGGTTTGCACTCAGTACTTTGGTGTAGATTGATATGTATTCTATTGGTAATGTCAAAGCATTGTATGCACTGAGAAAACAACTTTTTTGTTTTGCTGAGCAAAGGCATAGTACAAGTTCTAATCAACTCAGAATCATGTGGAAAGGTAATTTAAGATGTTGCCATCAGGTTTGCACTCAGTACTTTGGTGGAAAATTGAAATGTATACTATTGGTAATGTCAAAGCCTTGTATGCTCTGAGAAAACAACTTTTTTGTCTTACTGAGCAAAGCCATGGTACAACTGCTAATCAACACAGAATCATGTGGAAAGATTATTTAAGATGTTTCCATTAGGTTTCCAGTCTGTACATTTGTGTAAATGATTACTATTGGCACTGTCAAAGGATTGTATGCATTGAGAAAAGAACTTTTTTATCTTGCTGGGCAAAGGCATGGTACAAGTTCTAATCAACACAGAATCATGTGGAAAGGTAATTTAAGGTGTTTCCATTAGGTTTGCACTCAGCACTTTGGTGGAAAATTGAAATGTACACTATTTGTAAAGTCAAAACAGTGTATGCACTGAGAAAAGAACTTTTTTGTCTTGATGAACAGAGGCATGAAACAAATTATAGACAACTCAGAATCATGAGGAAAGATTATTTAAGATGTTTCCATTAGGTTTGCACTCCGTACTTTGGTGTAAGATTGAAATGTATACTATTGGTAAAGTCAAAGCATTGTATGCACTGAGAAAAACAACTTTTTTTGTTTTGCTGAGCAAAGGCATGGTACGAGTTCTAATCAACTCAGAATCATGTGGAAAGGTAATTTAAGGTGTTTCCATTTGGTTTGCCGTCAGTACTTTGGTGGAAGTTTAAAATGTATACTATTGGTAATGTCAAAGCTTTGTATGCACTGAGGAAACAACTTTTTTGTCTTGATGAACAGAGGCATGAAACAAATTATAGACAACTCAGAAACATGAGGAAAGATTATTTAAGATGTTTCTATTCGGTTTGCACTCAGTACTTTGGTGTAAAATTGAAATGTATACTGTTGGTAAAGTCAAAGCATTGTATGCACTGAGAAAACAACTTTTTTGTCTTGCTGAGCAAAGGCATGGTACAAGTTCTAATTAACACAGAATCATGTGGAAAGGTAATTTAAGATGTTGCCATTAGGTTTGCACTCAGTTCTTTGGTGGAAAATTGAAAATGTCTACTAATGGTAATGTCAAAGCTTTGTATGCACTGAGGAAACAACTTTTTTTGTCTTGCTGAGCAAAGGCATGGTACAAGTTCTAATAAACACAGAATCATGTGGAAAGGTAATTTAAGATGTTGCCATTAGGTTTGCACTCAGTTCTTTGGTGGAAAATTGAAATGTATACTATTGGTAAAGTCAAAGCATTGTATGCACTGAGAAAACAACTTTTTTGTCTTACTGAGCAAAGGCAATGGTACAACTGCAAATCAACACAGAATCATGTGGAAATATTATTTAAGATGTTTCCATTAGGTTTCCACTCTGTACTTTTGTGCAAATGATTACTATTGGCACTGTCAAAGGATTGTATGCATTGAGAAAAGAACTTTTTTTATCTTGCTGAGCAAAGGCATAGTACAAGTTCTAATCAACTGAGAATCATGTGCAAAGGTAATTTAAGATGTTGCCATCAGGTTTGCACTCAGTACTTTGGTGGAAAATTGAAATGTATACTATTGGTAAAGTCAAAGCCTTGTATGCTCTGAGAAAAGAACTTTTTTATCTTGACTGAGCAAATGCATGGTACAAGTTCTAATCAACTCAGAATCATGTGGAAAGGTAATTTAAGAGTGTTTCCATTAGGTTTGCCGTCAGTACTTTGGTGGAAGTTTAAAATGTATACTATTGGTAATGTCAAAAGCTTTGTATGCACTGAGGAAGCAACTTTTTTGTCTTGATGAACAGAGGCATGAAACAAAATTATAGACAACTCAGAATCATGAGGAAAGATCATTTAAGATGTTTCCATTAGGTTTGCACTCAGTACTTTGGTGTAAAATTGAAATGTATACTATTGGTAAAGTCAAAGCATTGTACGCTCTGAGGAAACAACTTTTTTGTCCTGCTGAGCAAAGGTATGTTACAAGTTCTAATCAACAAAGAATCATGTGGAAAGGTAATTTAAGGTGTTTCCATTAGGTTTGCAATCAGCACTTTGGTGGAAAATTGAAATGTACACTGTTTGTAAAGTCAAAACAGTGTATGCATTGAGAAAAGAACTTTTTTGTCTTTATGAACAGAGGCATGAAACAAATTATAGACAACTCAGAATCATGAGGAAAGATTATTTAAGATGTTTCCATTAGGTTTGCACTCAGTACTTTGGTGTAGATTGATATGTATTCTATTGCTAATGTCAAAGCATTGTATGCACTGAGAAAACAACTTTTTTGTTTTGCTGAGCAAAGGCATGGTACGAGTTCTAATCAACTCAGAATCATGTGGAAAGGTAATTTAAGGTGTTTCCATTTGGTTTGCCGTCAGTACTTTGGTGGAAGTTTAAAATGTATACTATTGGTAATGTCAAAGCTTTGTATGCACTGAGGAAACAACTTTTTTGTGTCTTGATGAACAGAGGCATGAAACAAATTATAGACAACTCAGAAACATGAGAAAGATTATTTAAGATGTTTCCATTAGGTTTGCACTCAGTACTTTGGTGTAGATTGATATGTATATTCTATTGGTAATGTCAAAAGCATTGTATGCACTGAGAAAACAACTTTTTTTGTTAAAGGCATAGTACAAGTTCTAATCAACTCAGAATCATGTGGAAAGGTAATTTAAGATGTTGCCATCAGGTTTGCACTCAGTACTTTGGTGGAAAATTGAAATGTATACTATTGGTAATGTCAAAGCCTTGTATGCTCTGAGAAAACAACTTTTTTGTCTTACTGAGCAAAGCCATGGTACAACTGCTAATCAACACAGAATCATGTGGAAAGATTATTTAAGATGTTTCCATTAGGTTTCCAGTCTGTACATTTGTGTAAATGATTACTATTGGCACTGTCAAAGGATTGTATGCATTGAGAAAAGAACTTTTTTATCTTGCTGGGCAAAGGCATGGTACAAGTTCTAATCAACACAGAATCATGTGGAAAGGTAATTTAAGGTGTTTCCATTAGGTTTGCACTCAGCACTTTGGTGGAAAATTGAAATGTACACTATTTGTAAAGTCAAAACAGTGTATGCACTGAGAAAAGAACTTTTTTGTCTTGATGAACAGAGGCATGAAACAAATTATAGACAACTCAGAATCATGAGGAAAGATTATTTAAGATGTTTCCATTAGGTTTGCACTCCGTACTTTGGTGTAAGATTGAAATGTATACTATTGGTAAAGTCAAAGCATTGTATGCACTGAGAAAACAACTTTTTTGTTTTGCTGAGCAAAGGCATGGTACGAGTTCTAATCAACTCAGAATCATGTGGAAAGGTAATTTAAGGTGTTTCCATTTGGTTTGCCGTCAGTACTTTGGTGGAAGTTTAAAATGTATACTATTGGTAATGTCAAAGCTTTGTATGCACTGAGGAAACAACTTTTTTGTCTTGATGAACAGAGGCATGAAACAAATTATAGACAACTCAGAAACATGAGGAAAGATTATTTAAGATGTTTCTATTCGGTTTGCACTCAGTACTTTGGTGTAAAATTGAAATGTATACTGTTGGTAAAGTCAAAGCATTGTATGCACTGAGAAAACAACTTTTTTGTCTTGCTGAGCAAAGGCATGGTACAAGTTCTAATTAACACAGAATCATGTGGAAAGGTAATTTAAGATGTTGCCATTAGGTTTGCACTCAGTTCTTTGGTGGAAAATTGAAATGTCTACTAATGGTAATGTCAAAGCTTTGTATGCACTGAGGAAACAACTTTTTTGTCTTGCTGAGCAAAGGCATGGTACAAGTTCTAATAAACACAGAATCATGTGGAAAGGTAATTTAAGATGTTGCCATTAGGTTTGCACTCAGTTCTTTGGTGGAAAATTGAAATGTATACTATTGGTAAAGTCAAAGCATTGTATGCACTGAGAAAACAACTTTTTTGTCTTACTGAGCAAAGGCATGGTACAACTGCAAATCAACACAGAATCATGTGGAAATATTATTTAAGATGTTTCCATTAGGTTTCCACTCTGTACTTTTGTGCAAATGATTACTATTGGCACTGTCAAAGGATTGTATGCATTGAGAAAAGAACTTTTTTATCTTGCTGGGCAAAGGCATGGTACAAGTTCTAATCA
>NW_027274502.1:0-98241 GCF_030028105.1 Mobula birostris | reverse complement strand
AGCGTGAAAACAGATCAATATAGGGGACGCTATTGGACGTGCGCGAAAACCACAGTGATATAGGGGAAGATATGAGAGGAGTGCGAGAACACGGCGATATAGGTGAAATTAAGAGAGGTGCGCGAAAACACGTTGATACAGGGAACTGTATCAGAAGTGCGAGAACACAGAGCGATATAGGGGAAGTAATGAGAGGAGCGGAAACACAGCGATATAGGTGAAGAAATGAGAGGTGCGCGAAAACACGGAGATATAGGGGGAAGGTATGAGGTGCGCAAAAACACAGCGATGAAGGCGAAGCCATGGGAGGTTCACGGACAACAGGGCAATATAGGGAAAGGTATGAGTGGTGTGCAAGGCACAGCGATATAGGGGATGCTATGGGAGGTGCGTGAAAACATATAGATATAGGGGACGTGATGAGATGTGCATGAAAACGCAGTGATATTAGGGAAGGTACGAGAGGTGCACAAAAACACAGCGATATAGGAGAAATTATGAGAGGTGTGTGAAAATACAGCGATATAGGGGAAGGTATGAAAGGTGCACGAAAACGCAGTGATATAAGGGAAGGTATAGGAGGTGCGCGAAAACAGGGTGATATAGGGAAGGTATGAGAGGTGCTCGAAGGCACAGCGATAAAGGGGATGCTATGGGAGGTGCGCAAAAACACAGCGATATAGGAGATGGTATGAGATGTGCATAAAAACATGGCGATATAGGGGGAGGTATGAGAGGTGCGCGTAAACACGGCGATATAGGGGAAAGTATGAGAGGTGCGCGAAAACTTGGTGTTACAGGGGAATGCATCAGAGGTGCCAGAAAACACAGCGATGTAGTGGAAGACATGAGAGGTGCGCGAGAACAGGGCAATATAGTGGAAGGTATGGAATGTGCGCGAAAACAGATGCGATATAGGGGGAAGGTATGAGAGGTGCGCGAAGGCACAGCGATATAGGGGATGCTACGGGAGGTGCTCGAATACACAGCGATAAAGGGGACGTAATAGGATGTGCATAAAAACACGGCAATATAGGGGAAGTTATGAGAGGTGCGCAAAAATGCAGCAATACAGGGGAAGAAATGAGAGGTGCGTGAAAACACAGCGATATAAGGGGAGGTATGAGAGGTACACGAAATAACAGCGATATAGGGGAAGGTATGGGAGGTGCTCGAAAACAGGGCGATATAGGGAAAGGTATGAGACGTGTGCGAAACTCAGCAATATAGGGGATGGTATGGGAGATGCACGAAAAAACAGTGATATAGGGGAAGACATGAGAGGAGCGTGAAAACAGAGCGATATAGGGGACGCTATTGGACGTGCGCGAAAACACAGTGATATAGGGGAAGATATGAGAGGAGTGCGAGAACACGGCGATATAGGTGAAATTATGAGAGGTGCGCGAAAACACGTTGATACAGGGAACTGTATCAGAAGTGCGAGAACACAGAGCGATATATGGGAAGTAATGAGAGGAGCGGAAACAGAGCGATATAGGTGAAGAAATGAGAGGTACGCGAAAACACGGTGATATAGGGGAAGGTATGAGAGGTGCGCAAAAACACAGCGATGTAGGCTAAGCCATGGGAGGTTCACGGAAAACAGGGCGATCTAGGGGAAGGTATGAGTGATGCGCGAAGGCACAGCGATATAGGGGATGCTATGGGAGGTGCGTGAATACACAGAGATATAGGAGACGTTATGAGATGTGCATGAAAACACGGTGATATTGGGGAAGCCATGAGAGGTGTGCGAAAATACAGTGATATAGGGGACGGTATGGGAGGTGTGCGAAAACAGGGCGACATAGGTGAAGGTATGAGAGGTGCGCGAAGGCACAGCGATATAGGGGATGCTATGGCAGTTGCGCTAATACACAGCGATATATGGGACGTTAAGAGATGTGCATAAAAACGCGGCGATATTGGGGAAGCCATGAGAGGTGCGCAAAAATACGGCAATATAGGAGAAATTATGAGAGGTGCGTGAAAACACAGCGAGATAAGGGAAGGTATGAGAGGTGCACGAATACGCAGCGATATTGGGGAAGGTATGGGAGGTGCGCGAAAACAGGGCGATATAGGGGAAGTTATGAGAGGTGCGCGAAAACACCGTGATATAGGGGAAGACATGAGAGGTGAGCAAAAACAGGGCAATATAGTGGAACCTATGGGATGTTGGCGAAACCACGGCGATACAGCGGAATGTATCAGAGGTGCGAGAAAACACAGCGATATAGGGGACGCTATGGGACATGCGCAAGAAAACAGTGATATAGGGGAAAGTATGAGAGGTGTGCAAGAACACGGCGATATAGGGGAAATTGTAAGAGGTGTGCGAAAACACGGCGATACGGCAAAATGTATCAGATGTGCTAGAAAACACAGCGATATAGGGGAAGTATTGAGACGAGCGAAAACATAACGATCTAGGTGAAGATATGAGAGGTGCGCGAAAACACGGCGATATAGGGGAAGCTATGAGAGGTGAGCAAAAACACGGCGATACAGGGGAACCTATGAGAGGTGAGCAATAACACAGGGATAAAGGTGAATCTATGGGATGTGCATGAAAACACAGCGATATCGGGGAAATTATGGGAGCTGCGCGAAAACAGGGCAATATAGGGGAAGGTATGAGAGGTGCACTAAAACACAGCGATACAGGGGAAGGAATGGGAGGTGTGCGAAAACAGGGCGATATAGGGGAAGGTATGAGAGGTGCGCGAAAACACAGCGATATAGGGGGACGCTATGGGACGTGCGCGAAAACACAGTGATATAGGGGAAGGTATGAGAGGTGTGCGAGAATACAGCGATGTAGGGGAAATTATGAGAGGTGCGTGACAACACAGCGATACAGGGGAATGAATCAGAGGTGTGAGAAAACACAGCGATATAATGGAAGAAATGACAGGAGCGAAAACAGGGCGATATAGGGGAAGGAATGAGAGGTGCGCGAAAAACACAGCGATATAGGGGACGCTATGGGACGTGCGCGAAAACACAGTGATATAGGGGAAGGTATGAGAGGTGTGCGAGAATACAGCGATGTAGGGGAAATTATGAGAGGTGCGTGACAACACGGCGATACAGGGGAATGTATCAGAGGTGTGAGAAAACACAGCGACGTGGGCGTAGCTATGGAGGTGCGCGAAAGCACAGTGATATAAGGGACGGTATGAGATGTGCATAAATACACGGCAATATTGGGGAAGCCATGAGAGATGCGCGAAAACACAGCAATATAGGGGAAGGTATGAGAGGTACACGAAAACACAACGATAAAAGGGAAGGTATGGGAGGTGCGCGAAAACAGGACGATATAGGGGAAGGTATGAGATGTGCGCGAAGGCACAGCGATATAGGGGATTCTATGGGAGGTGCGCGAATACACAGCAATATGGGGGACATTATGAGATGTGATTGAAAACACGGCGATATAGGGGAAGGTATGAGAGGTGCGCAAAAATACAGCGATATAGGAGAAGTTATGAGAGGTGCGTGAAAAAACAGCGATATAGGGGGAAGGAATGAGAGGTGCACAAAAACACAGCAATATAGAGGAAGGTATGGGAGGTGCGCGAAAACACAGTGATATAGGGGAAGACATGAGAGGTGCTCGAAAACAGGGCTATATAGTGGAAGCTATGGGATATGCGCGAAAACATGGCGATACATGGAAAAGTATGAGAGGTGCCCGAAAACACAGCGATACAGGGGATGCTATGGGACGTGCGCAAAAACACAGTGATATAGTGGAAGGTACGAGAGGTGTGCAAGAACATGGCTATATGGGGGAAATTATGAGAGGTCTGCGAAAACACGGCGATATATGAGAAGTTATGAGAGGTGAGTGAAAACACAGCGATGTAGGGGAAGTTGTGAAGGTATGAGAGGTGCACGAAAACACAGCGATATAGGGGAAGGTATGAGAGGTGCGCGACGGCGCAGTGATATAAGGGACGGTATGAGATGTGCATGAAAACACGGTGATATTGGGCAAGCCATGAGAGGTGTGCAAAAATACAGCGATATAGGGGACGGTATCGGAGGTTTGCGAAAACAGGGCGACATAGGGGAAGGTATGAGAGGTGCACGAAGGCACAGCGATATAGGGGATGTTATGGCGGTTGCGCTAATACACAGCGATATATGGGACGTTAAGAGATGTGCATCAAAACACGGCGATATCGGGGAAGCCATGAGAGGTGCGCAAAAATACGGCGACATAGGAGAAATTATGAGAGGTGCGTGAAAACACAGCGAGATAAGGGAAGGTATGAGTGGTGCACGAAAACACAGCGATATTGGGGAAGGTATGGGAGGTGCGCAAAAACAGGGCGATATAGGGGAAGTTATGAGAGGTGCGCGAAGGCACAGCGATATAGGGGATGCTATGAGAGGTGCGCCAAAACACCGTGATATAGGGGAAGACATGAGAGGTGCGCAAAAACAGGGCAATATAGTGGAACCTATGGGATGTGCGCGAAACCACGGCGATACAGGGGAATGTATCAGAGGTGCGAGAAAACACAGCGATGTAGGGGACGCTATGGGGACATGCGCAAAAAAACAATGACATAGGGGAAGGTATGAGAGGTTTGCGAGAACACGGCGATATAGGGGAAATTGTAAGAGCTGTGCGAAAAACACACGGCGATACGGCAAAATGTATCAGATGTGCGAGAAAAGACAGCGATATAGGGGAACTATTGAGATGAGCGAAAACATAGCGATCTAGGTGAAGACATGAGAGGTGCGCGAAAACACGGCGATATAGGGGAAGCTATGAGAGGTGAGCAAAAACACGGCGATGCAGGGGAACCTATGAGAGGTGAGCAATAACACAGGGATAAAGGTGAATCTATGGGATGTGCACGAAAACACAGCGATATAAGGGAAGTTATGGAGGTGCTCGAAAACAGGGTGATATAGGGAAAGGTATGAGAGGTGCGCGAAGGCACAGTGATATAGGGGATGCTATGGGAGGTGCGTGAATACACAGCGATATAGGGGACGTTATGAGATGTGCAGGAAGAAGCAGCGATATTAGGGAAGATATAAGAGGTGCACAAAAACACAGCGATATAGGGAAAGGTATGAGAGGTGTGCGAAGGCACAGCAATATAGGGGATGGTATGGGAGGTGCACGAAAACACAGCGATATAGGGGAAGATATGAGAGGTGTGCGAGAACACGTTGATACAGGGAACAGTATCAGAAGTGCGAGAACACAGAGCAATATAGGGGAAGTAATGAGAGGAGCGGAAACACAGCGATATAGGTGAAGACATTAGAGGTGCGCGAAAACACGGCAATATAGGGGAAGCTATGAGAGGTAAGCAATAACACAGCGATAAAGTTGAAGTTATGGGATGTGCGCGAAAACAAGGCGATATAGGGGAAGATATGAGAGGTGCGCAAAAACACAGCGATGTATGCGAAGCCATGAGAGGTGCGCAAAAACACAGCGATGTATGCGAAGCCATGAGAGGTGCGCGGGAAACAGGGCGATATAGGGGACGTTATGAGATGTGCATGAAAACACGGTGATATTGGGGAAGGTATGAGAGGTGTGCAAAAACACAGCGGTATACGGGAATGCATGAGAGCTGCACGAAAACAGCGATATAGGTGAAGGAATGGGAGGTGCGCGAAAACAGGGCGATATTTGGGAAGGTAAGAGAGGTGCGCGAAAGCACAGCGATATAAGGGAAGCTATGGGAGGTGCGCGAATATACAGCGATATAGAGGACGTTATGAGATGTGCATAACAACACGGTGATATAGGGGAAGCTATGAGAGGTGAGCAATAACACAGCGATAAAGGTGAATCTATGGGATGTGCACGAAAAGACAGCGAATAGAGGAAGCTATGAGAGGTGCGCAAGGCACAGCAATATAGGGGATGCTATGGGAGGTGCGTGAATACACAGCGATATAGGGGACGTGATGAGATGTGCATGAAAACGCAGTGATATTAGGGAAGGTATGAGAGGTGCACAAAAACACAGCGATATAGGAGAAGTTATGAGAGGTGTGCGAAAATACAGCGATATAGGGGAAGGTATAAAAGGTGCACGAAAACGCAGTGATATAAGGGAAGGTATAGGAGGTGCGCGAAAACAGGGCGATATAGGGAAGGTATGAGAGGTGCTTGAAGGCACAGTGATATAGGGGATGCTATGGGAGGTGCGCAAAAACACAGCGATATAGGAGACGGTATGAGATGTGCATAAAAACATGGCGATATAGGGGGAGGTATGAGAGGTGCGCGTAAAAACGGCGATATAGGGGAAAGTATGAGAGGTGCGCGAAAACTTGGTGTTACAGGGGAATGCATCAGAGGTGCCAGAAAACACAGCGATGTAGTGGAAGACATGAGAGGTGCGCGAGAACAGGGCAATATAGTGGAAGGTATGGAATGTGCGCGAAATCAGATGCGATATAGGGGAAGGTATGAGAGGTGCGCAAAGGCACAGCGATATAGGGGATGCTTTGGGAGGTGCTCGAATACACAGCGATACAGGGGACGTAATAGGATGTGCATAAAAACACGGCAATATAGGGGAAGTTATGAGAGGTGCACAAAAATGCAGCAATACAGGGGAAGTTATGAGAGGTGCGTGAAAACACAGCGATATAAGGGGAGGTATGAGAGGTACACTAAAACACAGCGATATAGGGGAAGGTATAGGAGGTGCTCGAAAACAGGGCGATATAGGGAAAGGTATGAGACGTGTGCGAAACTCAGCAATATAGGGGATGGTATGGGAGATGCACGAAAACACAGTGATATAGGGGAAGACATGAGAGGAGCGTGAAAACAGATCAATATAGGGGACGCTATTGGACGTGCGCGAAAACACAGTGATATAGGGGAAGATATGAGAGGAGTGCGAGAACACGGCGATATAGGTGAAATTAAGAGAGGTGCGCGAAAACACGTTGATACAGGGAACTGTATCAGAAGTGCGAGAACACAGAGCGATATAGGGGAAGTAATGAGAGGAGCGGAAACACAGCGATATAGGTGAAGAAATGAGAGGTGCGCGAAAACACGGAGATATAGGGGAAGGTATGAGGTGCGCAAAAACACAGCGATGAAGGCGAAGCCATGGGAGGTTCACGGACAACAGGGCAATATAGGGAAAGGTATGAGTGGTGCGCAAGGCACAGCGATATAGGGGATGCTATGGGAGGTGCGTGAAAACATATAGATATAGGGGACGTGATGAGATGTGCATGAAAACGCAGTGATATTAGGGAAGGTACGAGAGGTGCACAAAAACACAGCGATATAGGAGAAATTATGAGAGGTGTGTGAAAATACAGCGATATAGGGGAAGGTATGAAAGGTGCACGAAAACGCAGTGATATAAGGGAAGGTATAGGAGGTGCGCGAAAACAGGGTGATATAGGGAAGGTATGAGAGGTGCTCGAAGGCACAGCGATAAAGGGGATGCTATGGGAGGTGCGCAAAAACACAGCGATATAGGAGATGGTATGAGATGTGCATAAAAACATGGCGATATAGGGGGAGGTATGAGAGGTGCGCGTAAACACGGCGATATAGGGGAAAGTATGAGAGGTGCGCGAAAACTTGGTGTTACAGGGGAATGCATCAGAGGTGCCAGAAAACACAGCGATGTAGTGGAAGACATGAGAGGTGCGCGAGAACAGGGCAATATAGTGGAAGGTATGGAATGTGCGCGAAAACAGATGCGATATAGGGGAAGGTATGAGAGGTGCGCGAAGGCACAGCGATATAGGGGATGCTACGGGAGGTGCTCGAATACACAGCGATAAAGGGGACGTAATAGGATGTGCATAAAAAACACGGCAATATAGGGGAAGTTATGAGAGGTGCGCAAAAATGCAGCAATACAGGGGAAGAAATGAGAGGTGCGTGAAAACACAGCGATATAAGGGGAGGTATGAGAGGTACACGAAATAACAGCGATATAGGGGAAGGTATGGGAGGTGCTCGAAAACAGGGCGATATAGGGAAAGGTATGAGACGTGTGCGAAACTCAGCAATATAGGGGATGGTATGGGAGATGCACGAAAAAACAGTGATATAGGGGAAGACATGAGAGGAGCGTGAAAACAGAGCGATATAGGGGGACGCTATTGGACGTGCGCGAAAACACAGTGATATAGGGGAAGATATGAGAGGAGTGCGAGAACACGGCGATATAGGTGAAATTATGAGAGGTGCGCGAAAACACGTTGATACAGGGAACTGTATCAGAAGTGCGAGAACACAGAGCGATATATGGGAAGTAATGAGAGGAGCGGAAACAGAGCGATATAGGTGAAGAAATGAGAGGTACGCGAAAACACGGTGATATAGGGGAAGGTATGAGAGGTGCGCAAAAACACAGCGATGTAGGCTAAGCCATGGGAGGTTCACGGAAAACAGGGCGATCTAGGGGAAGGTATGAGTGATGCGCGAAGGCACAGCGATATAGGGGATGCTATGGGAGGTGCGTGAATACACAGAGATATAGGAGACGTTATGAGATGTGCATGAAAACACGGTGATATTGGGGAAGCCATGAGAGGTGTGCGAAAATACAGTGATATAGGGGACGGTATGGGAGGTGTGCGAAAACAGGGCGACATAGGTGAAGGTATGAGAGGTGCGCGAAGGCACAGCGATATAGGGGATGCTATGGCAGTTGCGCTAATACACAGCGATATATGGGACGTTAAGAGATGTGCATAAAAACGCGGCGATATTGGGGAAGCCATGAGAGGTGCGCAAAAATACGGCAATATAGGAGAAATTATGAGAGGTGCGTGAAAACACAGCGAGATAAGGGAAGGTATGAGAGGTGCACGAATACGCAGCGATATTGGGGAAGGTATGGGAGGTGCGCGAAAACAGGGCGATATAGGGGAAGTTATGAGAGGTGCGCGAAAACACCGTGATATAGGGGAAGACATGAGAGGTGAGCAAAAACAGGGCAATATAGTGGAACCTATGGGATGTTGGCGAAACCACGGCGATACAGCGGAATGTATCAGAGGTGCGAGAAAACACAGCGATATAGGGGACGCTATGGGACATGCGCAAGAAAACAGTGATATAGGGGAAAGTATGAGAGGTGTGCAAGAACACGGCGATATAGGGGAAATTGTAAGAGGTGTGCGAAAACACGGCGATACGGCAAAATGTATCAGATGTGCTAGAAAACACAGCGATATAGGGGAAGTATTGAGACGAGCGAAAACATAACGATCTAGGTGAAGATATGAGAGGTGCGCGAAAACACGGCGATATAGGGGAAGCTATGAGAGGTGAGCAAAAACACGGCGATACAGGGGAACCTATGAGAGGTGAGCAATAACACAGGGATAAAGGTGAATCTATGGGATGTGCATGAAAACACAGCGATATCGGGGAAATTATGGGAGCTGCGCGAAAACAGGGCAATATAGGGGAAGGTATGAGAGGTGCACTAAAACACAGCGATACAGGGGAAGGAATGGGAGGTGTGCGAAAACAGGGCGATATAGGGGAAGGTATGAGAGGTGCGCGAAAACACAGCGATATAGGGGACGCTATGGGACGTGCGCGAAAACACAGTGATATAGGAGAAGGTATGAGAAGTGTGCGAG
Source organism: Mobula birostris (assembly GCF_030028105.1). Taxonomy (NCBI): domain Eukaryota; kingdom Metazoa; phylum Chordata; class Chondrichthyes; order Myliobatiformes; family Myliobatidae; genus Mobula; species Mobula birostris. The sequence goes on along the minus strand of NW_027274502.1, from coordinate 88,608 downwards.
AATACAGCGATGTAGGGGAAATTATGAGAGGTGCGTGACAACACAGCGATACAGGGGAATGAATCAGAGGTGTGAGAAAACACAGCGATATAATGGAAGAAATGACAGGAGCGAAAACAGGGCGATATAGGGGAAGGAATGAGAGGTGCGCGAAAACACAGCGATATAGGGGACGCTATGGGACGTGCGCGAAAACACAGTGATATAGGGGAAGGTATGAGAGGTGTGCGAGAATACAGCGATGTAGGGGAAATTATGAGAGGTGCGTGACAACACGGCGATACAGGGGAATGTATCAGAGGTGTGAGAAAACACAGCGACGTGGGCGTAGCTATGGGAGGTGCGCGAAAGCACAGTGATATAAGGGACGGTATGAGATGTGCATAAATACACGGCAATATTGGGGAAGCCATGAGAGATGCGCGAAAACACAGCAATATAGGGGAAGGTATGAGAGGTACACGAAAACACAACGATAAAAGGGAAGGTATGGGAGGTGCGCGAAAACAGGACGATATAGGGGAAGGTATGAGATGTGCGCGAAGGCACAGCGATATAGGGGATTCTATGGGAGGTGCGCGAATACACAGCAATATGGGGGACATTATGAGATGTGATTGAAAACACGGCGATATAGGGGAAAGTATGAGAGGTGCGCAAAAATACAGCGATATAGGAGAAGTTATGAGAGGTGCGTGAAAAAACAGCGATATAGGGGAAGGAATGAGAGGTGCACAAAAACACAGCAATATAGAGGAAGGTATGGGAGGTGCGCGAAAACACAGTGATATAGGGGAAGACATGAGAGGTGCTCGAAAACAGGGCTATATAGTGGAAGCTATGGGATATGCGCGAAAACATGGCGATACATGGAAAAGTATGAGAGGTGCCCGAAAACACAGCGATACAGGGGATGCTATGGGACGTGCGCAAAAACACAGTGATATAGTGGAAGGTACGAGAGGTGTGCAAGAACATGGCTATATGGGGGAAATTATGAGAGGTCTGCGAAAACACGGCGATATATGAGAAGTTATGAGAGGTGAGTGAAAACACAGCGATGTAGGGGAAGTTGTGAAGGTATGAGAGGTGCACGAAAACACAGCGATATAGGGGAAGGTATGAGAGGTGCGCGACGGCGCAGTGATATAAGGGACGGTATGAGATGTGCATGAAAACACGGTGATATTGGGCAAGCCATGAGAGGTGTGCAAAAATACAGCGATATAGGGGACGGTATCGGAGGTTTGCGAAAACAGGGCGACATAGGGGAAGGTATGAGAGGTGCACGAAGGCACAGCGATATAGGGGATGTTATGGCGGTTGCGCTAATACACAGCGATATATGGGACGTTAAGAGATGTGCATCAAAACACGGCGATATCGGGGAAGCCATGAGAGGTGCGCAAAAATACGGCGACATAGGAGAAATTATGAGAGGTGCGTGAAAACACAGCGAGATAAGGGAAGGTATGAGTGGTGCACGAAAACACAGCGATATTGGGGAAGGTATGGGAGGTGCGCAAAAACAGGGCGATATAGGGGAAGTTATGAGAGGTGCGCGAATGCACAGCGATATAGGGGATGCTATGAGAGGTGCGCCAAAACACCGTGATATAGGGGAAGACATGAGAGGTGCGCAAAAACAGGGCAATATAGTGGAACCTATGGGATGTGCGCGAAACCACGGCGATACAGGGGAATGTATCAGAGGTGCGAGAAAACACAGCGATGTAGGGGACGCTATGGGACATGCGCAAAAAAACAATGACATAGGGGAAGGTATGAGAGGTTTGCGAGAACACGGCGATATAGGGGAAATTGTAAGAGCTGTGCGAAAAACACGGCGATACGGCAAAATGTATCAGATGTGCGAGAAAAGACAGCGATATAGGGGAACTATTGAGATGAGCGAAAACATAGCGATCTAGGTGAAGACATGAGAGGTGCGCGAAAACACGGCGATATAGGGGAAGCTATGAGAGGTGAGCAAAAACACGGCGATGCAGGGGAACCTATGAGAGGTGAGCAATAACACAGGGATAAAGGTGAATCTATGGGATGTGCACGAAAACACAGCGATATAAGGGAAGTTATGGGAGGTGCTCGAAAACAGGGTGATATAGGGAAAGGTATGAGAGGTGCGCGAAGGCACAGTGATATAGGGGATGCTATGGGAGGTGCGTGAATACACAGCGATATAGGGGACGTTATGAGATGTGCAGGAAGAAGCAGCGATATTAGGGAAGATATAAGAGGTGCACAAAAACACAGCGATATAGGGAAAGGTATGAGAGGTGTGCGAAGGCACAGCAATATAGGGGATGGTATGGGAGGTGCACGAAAACACAGCGATATAGGGGAAGATATGAGAGGTGTGCGAGAACACGTTGATACAGGGAACAGTATCAGAAGTGCGAGAACACAGAGCAATATAGGGGAAGTAATGAGAGGAGCGGAAACACAGCGATATAGGTGAAGACATTAGAGGTGCGCGAAAACACGGCAATATAGGGGAAGCTATGAGAGGTAAGCAATAACACAGCGATAAAGTTGAAGTTATGGGATGTGCGCGAAAACAAGGCGATATAGGGGAAGATATGAGAGGTGCGCAAAAACACAGCGATGTATGCGAAGCCATGAGAGGTGCGCAAAAACACAGCGATGTATGCGAAGCCATGAGAGGTGCGCGGGAAACAGGGCGATATAGGGGACGTTATGAGATGTGCATGAAAACACGGTGATATTGGGGAAGGTATGAGAGGTGTGCAAAAACACAGCGGTATACGGGAATGCATGAGAGCTGCACGAAAACAGCGATATAGGTGAAGGAATGGGAGGTGCGCGAAAACAGGGCGATATTTGGGAAGGTAAGAGAGGTGCGCGAAAGCACAGCGATATAAGGGAAGCTATGGGAGGTGCGCGAATATACAGCGATATAGAGGACGTTATGAGATGTGCATAACAACACGGTGATATAGGGGAAGCTATGAGAGGTGAGCAATAACACAGCGATAAAGGTGAATCTATGGGATGTGCACGAAAAGACAGCGAATAGAGGAAGCTATGAGAGGTGCGCAAGGCACAGCAATATAGGGGATGCTATGGGAGGTGCGTGAATACACAGCGATATAGGGGACGTGATGAGATGTGCATGAAAACGCAGTGATATTAGGGAAGGTATGAGAGGTGCACAAAAACACAGCGATATAGGAGAAGTTATGAGAGGTGTGCGAAAATACAGCGATATAGGGGAAGGTATAAAAGGTGCACGAAAACGCAGTGATATAAGGGAAGGTATAGGAGGTGCGCGAAAACAGGGCGATATAGGGAAGGTATGAGAGGTGCTTGAAGGCACAGTGATATAGGGGATGCTATGGGAGGTGCGCAAAAACACAGCGATATAGGAGACGGTATGAGATGTGCATAAAAACATGGCGATATAGGGGGAGGTATGAGAGGTGCGCGTAAAAACGGCGATATAGGGGAAAGTATGAGAGGTGCGCGAAAACTTGGTGTTACAGGGGAATGCATCAGAGGTGCCAGAAAACACAGCGATGTAGTGGAAGACATGAGAGGTGCGCGAGAACAGGGCAATATAGTGGAAGGTATGGAATGTGCGCGAAATCAGATGCGATATAGGGGAAGGTATGAGAGGTGCGCAAAGGCACAGCGATATAGGGGATGCTTTGGGAGGTGCTCGAATACACAGCGATACAGGGGACGTAATAGGATGTGCATAAAAACACGGCAATATAGGGGAAGTTATGAGAGGTGCACAAAAATGCAGCAATACAGGGGAAGTTATGAGAGGTGCGTGAAAACACAGCGATATAAGGGGAGGTATGAGAGGTACACTAAAACACAGCGATATAGGGGAAGGTATAGGAGGTGCTCGAAAACAGGGCGATATAGGGAAAGGTATGAGACGTGTGCGAAACTCAGCAATATAGGGGATGGTATGGGAGATGCACGAAAACACAGTGATATAGGGGAAGACATGAGAGGAGCGTGAAAACAGATCAATATAGGGGACGCTATTGGACGTGCGCGAAAACACAGTGATATAGGGGAAGATATGAGAGGAGTGCGAGAACACGGCGATATAGGTGAAATTAAGAGAGGTGCGCGAAAACACGTTGATACAGGGAACTGTATCAGAAGTGCGAGAACACAGAGCGATATAGGGGAAGTAATGAGAGGAGCGGAAACACAGCGATATAGGTGAAGAAATGAGAGGTGCGCGAAAACACGGAGATATAGGGGAAGGTATGAGGTGCGCAAAAACACAGCGATGAAGGCGAAGCCATGGGAGGTTCACGGACAACAGGGCAATATAGGGAAAGGTATGAGTGGTGCGCAAGGCACAGCGATATAGGGGATGCTATGGGAGGTGCGTGAAAACATATAGATATAGGGGACGTGATGAGATGTGCATGAAAACGCAGTGATATTAGGGAAGGTACGAGAGGTGCACAAAAACACAGCGATATAGGAGAAATTATGAGAGGTGTGTGAAAATACAGCGATATAGGGGAAGGTATGAAAGGTGCACGAAAACGCAGTGATATAAGGGAAGGTATAGGAGGTGCGCGAAAACAGGGTGATATAGGGAAGGTATGAGAGGTGCTCGAAGGCACAGCGATAAAGGGGATGCTATGGGAGGTGCGCAAAAACACAGCGATATAGGAGATGGTATGAGATGTGCATAAAAACATGGCGATATAGGGGGAGGTATGAGAGGTGCGCGTAAACACGGCGATATAGGGGAAAGTATGAGAGGTGCGCGAAAACTTGGTGTTACAGGGGAATGCATCAGAGGTGCCAGAAAACACAGCGATGTAGTGGAAGACATGAGAGGTGCGCGAGAACAGGGCAATATAGTGGAAGGTATGGAATGTGCGCGAAAACAGATGCGATATAGGGGAAGGTATGAGAGGTGCGCGAAGGCACAGCGATATAGGGGATGCTACGGGAGGTGCTCGAATACACAGCGATAAAGGGGACGTAATAGGATGTGCATAAAAACACGGCAATATAGGGGAAGTTATGAGAGGTGCGCAAAAATGCAGCAATACAGGGGAAGAAATGAGAGGTGCGTGAAAACACAGCGATATAAGGGGAGGTATGAGAGGTACACGAAATAACAGCGATATAGGGGAAGGTATGGGAGGTGCTCGAAAACAGGGCGATATAGGGAAAGGTATGAGACGTGTGCGAAACTCAGCAATATAGGGGATGGTATGGGAGATGCACGAAAAAACAGTGATATAGGGGAAGACATGAGAGGAGCGTGAAAACAGAGCGATATAGGGGACGCTATTGGACGTGCGCGAAAACACAGTGATATAGGGGAAGATATGAGAGGAGTGCGAGAACACGGCGATATAGGTGAAATTATGAGAGGTGCGCGAAAACACGTTGATACAGGGAACTGTATCAGAAGTGCGAGAACACAGAGCGATATATGGGAAGTAATGAGAGGAGCGGAAACAGAGCGATATAGGTGAAGAAATGAGAGGTACGCGAAAACACGGTGATATAGGGGAAGGTATGAGAGGTGCGCAAAAACACAGCGATGTAGGCTAAGCCATGGGAGGTTCACGGAAAACAGGGCGATCTAGGGGAAGGTATGAGTGATGCGCGAAGGCACAGCGATATAGGGGATGCTATGGGAGGTGCGTGAATACACAGAGATATAGGAGACGTTATGAGATGTGCATGAAAACACGGTGATATTGGGGAAGCCATGAGAGGTGTGCGAAAATACAGTGATATAGGGGACGGTATGGGAGGTGTGCGAAAACAGGGCGACATAGGTGAAGGTATGAGAGGTGCGCGAAGGCACAGCGATATAGGGGATGCTATGGCAGTTGCGCTAATACACAGCGATATATGGGACGTTAAGAGATGTGCATAAAAACGCGGCGATATTGGGGAAGCCATGAGAGGTGCGCAAAAATACGGCAATATAGGAGAAATTATGAGAGGTGCGTGAAAACACAGCGAGATAAGGGAAGGTATGAGAGGTGCACGAATACGCAGCGATATTGGGGAAGGTATGGGAGGTGCGCGAAAACAGGGCGATATAGGGGAAGTTATGAGAGGTGCGCGAAAACACCGTGATATAGGGGAAGACATGAGAGGTGAGCAAAAACAGGGCAATATAGTGGAACCTATGGGATGTTGGCGAAACCACGGCGATACAGCGGAATGTATCAGAGGTGCGAGAAAACACAGCGATATAGGGGACGCTATGGGACATGCGCAAGAAAACAGTGATATAGGGGAAAGTATGAGAGGTGTGCAAGAACACGGCGATATAGGGGAAATTGTAAGAGGTGTGCGAAAACACGGCGATACGGCAAAATGTATCAGATGTGCTAGAAAACACAGCGATATAGGGGAAGTATTGAGACGAGCGAAAACATAACGATCTAGGTGAAGATATGAGAGGTGCGCGAAAACACGGCGATATAGGGGAAGCTATGAGAGGTGAGCAAAAACACGGCGATACAGGGGAACCTATGAGAGGTGAGCAATAACACAGGGATAAAGGTGAATCTATGGGATGTGCATGAAAACACAGCGATATCGGGGAAATTATGGGAGCTGCGCGAAAACAGGGCAATATAGGGGAAGGTATGAGAGGTGCACTAAAACACAGCGATACAGGGGAAGGAATGGGAGGTGTGCGAAAACAGGGCGATATAGGGGAAGGTATGAGAGGTGCGCGAAAACACAGCGATATAGGGGACGCTATGGGACGTGCGCGAAAACACAGTGATATAGGGGAAGGTATGAGAGGTGTGCGAGAATACAGCGATGTAGGGGAAATTATGAGAGGTGCGTGACAACACAGCGATACAGGGGAATGAATCAGAGGTGTGAGAAAACACAGCGATATAATGGAAGAAATGACAGGAGCGAAAACAGGGCGATATAGGGGAAGGAATGAGAGGTGCGCGAAAACACAGCGATATAGGGGACGCTATGGGACGTGCGCGAAAACACAGTGATATAGGGGAAGGTATGAGAGGTGTGCGAGAATACAGCGATGTAGGGGAAATTATGAGAGGTGCGTGACAACACGGCGATACAGGGGAATGTATCAGAGGTGTGAGAAAACACAGCGACGTGGGCGTAGCTATGGGAGGTGCGCGAAAGCACAGTGATATAAGGGACGGTATGAGATGTGCATAAATACACGGCAATATTGGGGAAGCCATGAGAGATGCGCGAAAACACAGCAATATAGGGGAAGGTATGAGAGGTACACGAAAACACAACGATAAAAGGGAAGGTATGGGAGGTGCGCGAAAACAGGACGATATAGGGGAAGGTATGAGATGTGCGCGAAGGCACAGCGATATAGGGGATTCTATGGGAGGTGCGCGAATACACAGCAATATGGGGGACATTATGAGATGTGATTGAAAACACGGCGATATAGGGGAAGGTATGAGAGGTGCGCAAAAATACAGCGATATAGGAGAAGTTATGAGAGGTGCGTGAAAAAACAGCGATATAGGGGAAGGAATGAGAGGTGCACAAAAACACAGCAATATAGAGGAAGGTATGGGAGGTGCGCGAAAACACAGTGATATAGGGGAAGACATGAGAGGTGCTCGAAAACAGGGCTATATAGTGGAAGCTATGGGATATGCGCGAAAACATGGCGATACATGGAAAAGTATGAGAGGTGCCCGAAAACACAGCGATACAGGGGATGCTATGGGACGTGCGCAAAAACACAGTGATATAGTGGAAGGTACGAGAGGTGTGCAAGAACATGGCTATATGGGGGAAATTATGAGAGGTCTGCGAAAACACGGCGATATATGAGAAGTTATGAGAGGTGAGTGAAAACACAGCGATGTAGGGGAAGTTGTGAAGGTATGAGAGGTGCACGAAAACACAGCGATATAGGGGAAGGTATGAGAGGTGCGCGACGGCGCAGTGATATAAGGGACGGTATGAGATGTGCATGAAAACACGGTGATATTGGGCAAGCCATGAGAGGTGTGCAAAAATACAGCGATATAGGGGACGGTATCGGAGGTTTGCGAAAACAGGGCGACATAGGGGAAGGTATGAGAGGTGCACGAAGGCACAGCGATATAGGGGATGTTATGGCGGTTGCGCTAATACACAGCGATATATGGGACGTTAAGAGATGTGCATCAAAACACGGCGATATCGGGGAAGCCATGAGAGGTGCGCAAAAATACGGCGACATAGGAGAAATTATGAGAGGTGCGTGAAAACACAGCGAGATAAGGGAAGGTATGAGTGGTGCACGAAAACACAGCGATATTGGGGAAGGTATGGGAGGTGCGCAAAAACAGGGCGATATAGGGGAAGTTATGAGAGGTGCGCGAAGGCACAGCGATATAGGGGATGCTATGAGAGGTGCGCCAAAACACCGTGATATAGGGGAAGACATGAGAGGTGCGCAAAAACAGGGCAATATAGTGGAACCTATGGGATGTGCGCGAAACCACGGCGATACAGGGGAATGTATCAGAGGTGCGAGAAAACACAGCGATGTAGGGGACGCTATGGGACATGCGCAAAAAAACAATGACATAGGGGAAGGTATGAGAGGCTTGCGAGAACACGGCGATATAGGGGAAATTGTAAGAGCTGTGCGAAAAACACGGCGATACGGCAAAATGTATCAGATGTGCGAGAAAAGACAGCGATATAGGGGAACTATTGAGATGAGCGAAAACATAGCGATCTAGGTGAAGACATGAGAGGTGCGCGAAAACACGGCGATATAGGGGAAGCTATGAGAGGTGAGCAAAAACACGGCGATGCAGGGGAACCTATGAGAGGTGAGCAATAACACAGGGATAAAGGTGAATCTATGGGATGTGCACGAAAACACAGCGATATCGGGGAAGTTATGGGAGCTGCGCGAAAACAGGGCAATATAGGGGAAGGTATGAGAGGTGCACTAAAACACAGCGATACAGGGGAAGGAATGGGAGGTGTGCGAAAACAGGGCGATATAGGGGAAGGTATGAGAGGTGCGCGAAAACACAGCGATATAGGGACGCTATGGGACGTGCGCGAAAACACAGTGATATAGGGGAAGGTATGAGAGGTGTGCGAGAATACAGCGATGTAGGGGAAATTATGAGAGGTGCGTGACAACACAGCGATACAGGGGAATGTATCAGAGGCGTGAGAAAACACAGCGATATAATGGAAGTAATGACAGGAGCGAAAACATAGCGATATAGGTGAAGACATGAGAGGTGCGTGAAAACACAGCGATAAAGGGGACGCTATGGGACTTGCGGGAAAACAGAGTGATATAGGGGAAGGTATGAGAGGTCTGCGAGAACACGGCGATATGGGGCAATTATAAGATGTGCACGAAAACACAGCGATATAGGGGACGGTATGAAATGAGCACGAATACATGGCAATATTGGGGAAGCCATGAGAGGTGCGTGAAAACACAGCAATATAGGGGAAGGTATGAGAGGTTCACGAAGGCACAGCGATATAGGGGATGCTATGGGAGGTGCGCAAAAACACAGCGATATAGGAGACGGTATGAGATGTGCATAAAAACATGGCGATATAGGGGCAGGTATGAGAGGTGCGCGTAAACACGGCGATATAGGGGAAAGTATGAGAGGTGCGCGAAAACTTGGCGTTACAGGGGAATGCATCAGAGGTGCCAGAAAACACAGCAATGTAGTGGAATACATGAGAGGTGCGCGAAAACAGGGCAATATAGTGGAAGCTATGGGATGTGCACGAAAACAGGGCGATATAGGGGAAGCTATGAGAGGTGCGCGAAAACACAGTGATGTAGGGGAAGTTATGAGAGGTGTGCGGGAACACGGTGATATAGGGTAAATTATGAGAGGTGTGCGAAAACACGGCGATACGGGAGAATGTATCAGACGTGCGAGAAAACACAGCGATATAGGGGAAGTATTGAGAGGATCGAAAACATAGCGATCTAGGTTAAGACATGAGAGGTGCGCGAAAACATGGCGATATAGGGGAAGCTATGAGAGGTGAGCAATAACACAGCGATAAATGTGAATCTATGGGATGTGCGCGAAAAGACAGCGATATAGGGGAAGTTATGAGAGGTGCGCAAGGCACAGCGATATAGGGGATGCTATGGGAGGTGCGTGAGTACACAGCGATATAAGGGACGTGATGAGATGTGCATGAAAACGCAGTGATATTAGGGAAGGTATGAGAGGTGCACAAAAACACAGCGATATAGGAGAAGTTATGAGAGGTGCGTGAAAACACAGCGAGATAAGGGAAGGTATGAGAGGTGCAGGAAAACACAGCAATATTGGGGAAGATATCGGTGGTGCGCGAAAACCGGGCGATATAGTGGAAGTTATGAGAGGTGCGCGAAGGCACAGCGATATAGGGGATGCTATGAGTCGTGCGCCAAAACATCCTGATATAGGGGAAGACATGAGAGGTGCGCAAAAACAGGGCAATATAGTGGAACCTGTGGGATGTGCGCGAAACCACAACGATACAGGGGAATGTATCAGAGGTGCGAGAAAACACAGCGATATAGGGGACGCTATGGGACATGCGCAAATAAACAGTGATATGGGGAAGGTATGAGAGGTGTGCGAGAACACGGTGATATAGGGGAAATTGTAAGAGGTGCGCGAAAACATGGCAATAGGGGAGAATGTATCAGAGGTGCGAGAAAACACAGCGATATAGGGGAAGTAATGATAGTGAAAACATAGCGATATAGGTAAAGACATGCGAGGTGCGCAAAAACACGGCGATATAGGGTAAGCTATGAGAGGTGAGCAATAACACAGCGATCAAGGTGAAGCTATTGGATGTGCGCGATAACAGCGATGTAGGCGAAGCTATGGGAGGTGCGCGAAAACACAGCGATATAGAGACGGTATGAGATGTGCATGAATACACGGCGATATTGGGAAAGCCATGAGAGGTGCCTGAAAACACAGCGATATAGGGGATGCTATGAGAGGTGCGCGAAAACACCGTGATATAGCGGAAGACATGAGAGGTGCGCAAAAACAGGGCAATATAGTGGAACCTATGGGATGTGCGCGAAACCACAACGATACAGGGGAATGTATCAGAGGTGCGAGAAAACATAGCGATATAGGGGACGCTATGGGACATGCGCAAATAAACAGTGATATGGGGAAGGAATGAGAGGTGTGCGAGAACACGGCGATATAGGGGAAATTGTAAGAGGTGCGCGAAAACATGGCAATACGGAGAATGTATCAGATGTGCGAGAAAACACAGCGATATAGGGGAAGTAATGATAGTGAAAACATAGCGATATAGGTGAAGACATGCGAGGTGCGCAAAAACACGGCGATATAGGGTAAGCTATGAGAGGTGAGCAATAACACAGCGATCAAGGTGAAGATATGGGATGTGCGCGATAACAGCGATGTAGGCGAAGCTATGGGAGGTGCGCGAAAACACAGCGATATAGAGACGGTATGAGATGTGCATGAATACACGGCGATATTGGGAAAGCCATGAGAGGTGCCTGAAAACACAGCGATATAGGGGAAGGTATGAGAGGTGTGCAAAAACACAGCGATATAGGAGAAGTTAAGAGAGGTGCGCGAAAACACAGCGATATAGGGGAAGCTATGAGAGGTGCGCAAGGCACAGCGATAGAGGGAATACTATGGGATGTGCGCGAATATACAGTGATATAGGGGACGTGATGAGATGTGCATGAAAACGCAAAGGTATTAGGGAAGGTATGGGAGGTGCACGAATACACAGCGATATAGGGGACGTTATGAGATGTGCATAAAATCACGGCGATATAGGGGAAGTTATGAGAGGTGCGCAAAAATACAGAAATATAGGAGAAGTTATGAGAGGTGCGTGAAAACACAACGATATAGGGGGAGGTATGAGAGGTACACGAAAACGCAGCAATATAAGGGAAGGTATAGCAGGTGCATGAAAACAGGGCAATATAGGGGAAAGGCGATATAAGGGAATGTATAGGAGGTGCGCGAAAACTGGGCGATATAACGGAAGGTATGAGAGGTGCACGAAGGCACAGCGATATAGGGGATGCTATGGGAGGTGCGCGTAAACACGGCGATATAGTGGAAAGTATGAGAGGTGCGCGAAAACTTGGCGTTATAGGGGATGCTATGGGAGGAGCGCGAATACACAGTGATATAGGGCACGTGATGAAATGTGCATGAAACCTCAGCGATATTAGGGAAGGTATGAGAGGTGCACAAAAACACAGTGATATAGGAGAAGTTATGAGAGGTGTGTGAAAACACAGCGATATAAGGGAAGATGTGAAAGGTGCACGAAAACACAGCGATATAGGAGAAGCTATGAGAAGTATGTGAAAACACAGCGATATAGGGGAAGGTATGACAATGCACGAAAACACAGCGATATAGGGGAAGGAATGGGAGGTGCGCGATAACAGGGCGATATTTGGGAAGGTATGAGAGGTGCGCGAAGGCACAGCGATATAAGGGATGCTATGGGAGGTGCGCGAATACACAGCAATATAGAGGACGTTATGAGATGTGCATAACAACACGGCGATAGACGGAAAGTTATGAGAGGTGCGCAAAAATACAGCAATATAGGAGAATTTATGAGAGGTGCGTGAAAACGCAGCGATACCAGTGAATCTATGGGATGTGCGCGAAAAGACAGCGATATAGGGGAAGGTATGAGAAGTGCACAAAAGCACAGCGATATAGGAGAAGTTATGAGAGGTGTGCGAAAACACAGCGATATAGGGGAAGGTATGGAAGGTGCGCAAAACAGGGCGATATAGGGGAAGGTATGAGAGGTGCGCTAAGGCACAGCAATATAAGGAATGCTATGGGAGGTGCACGAATACACAGCGATATAGGGGACGTTATGGGACATGCGCAAAAAAACAGTGATATGGGGAAGGTATGAGAGCTGTGCGAGAACATGGCGATATAGGGGAAATTGTAAGAGGTGCGCGAAAACATGGCAATACAGGAGAATGTATCAGATGTGCGAGAAAACACAGCGATATAGGGCAAGTATTGAGAGGATCGAAAACATAGCGATCTAGGTGAAGACATGAGAGGTGCGCGAAAACATGAGATATAGGGGAAGCTATGAGAGGTGAGCAAAAACACGGCGATACAGGGGAAGCTATGAGAGGTGAGCAATAACACAGCGATAAAGCTGAATCTATGGGATGTACGCGAAAAGACAGCGATATAGGGGAAGATATGAGAGGTGTGCAAGGCACAGCGATATAGGGGATGCTATGGGAGGTGCGTGAACATACAGCGATATAGGGGACGTTATGAGATGTGCATAAAAACACGACAATATAGGGGAAGTTATGAGAGGTGTGCAAAAATACAGCAATACAGGGGAAGTTATGAGAGGTGCGTGAAAACACAGCGATATAAGGGGAGGTATGAGAGGTACACGAAAACACAGCGATATAGGCGAAGGTATGGGAGGTGCTCGAAAACAGAGCGATATAGGGAAAGGTATGAGACGTGTGCGAAACACAGCAATATAGGGGATGGTATGGGAGATGCACGAAAACACAGTGATATAGGGGAAGACATGAGAGGTGCGTGAAAACAGAGCGATATAGAGGACGCTATTGGACGTGCGCGAAAACACAGTGATATAGGGGAAGGTATGAGAGGTGTGCGAGAACACGGCGATATAGGTGAAATTATGAGAGGTGCGCGAAAAAAAGTTGATACAGGGAACTGTATCAGAAGTGCAAGAACACAGAGCGATATAGGGGAAGTAATGAGAGGAGCGGAAATATAGCGATATAGGTGAAGAAATGAGAGGTGCGCGAAAACACGGCGATATAGGGGAAGGTATGAGAGGTGTGCAAAAACACAGCGATGTAGGCGAAGCCATGGGAGGTGCATGGGAAACAGGGCGATATAGGGGAAAGTATGAGCGATGCGCGAAGGCACAGCGATATAGAGGATGCTATGGGAGGTGCGTGAATACACAGAGATGTAGGAGACGTTATGAGATGTGCATGAAAACACGGCGATATTGGGCAAGCCATGAGAGGTGTGCAAAAATACAGCAATATAGGGGACGGTATGGGAGGTGTGCGAAAACAGGGCGACATAGGGGAAGGTATGAGAGGTGCGCGAAGGCACAGTGATATAGGGGATGCTATGGCAGTTGCGCGAATACACAGCGATATATGGGATGTAAAGAGATGTGCATAAAAACGCGGCGATATTGGGGAAGCCATGAGTGGTGCGCAAAAATACGGCGATATAGGAGAAATTATGAGAGGTGCGTGAAAACACTGTGATGTAGGGGAAGGTATGAGAGGTGCACGAAAACACGGCGATATCGGGGAAGGTATGGGAGGTGCGCAAAAGCAGGGCGATATAGGGGAAGTTATGAGAGGTGCACGAATGCACAGCGATATAGGGGATGCTATGAGAGGTGCGCGAAAACACCGTGATATAGGGGAAGACATGAGAGGTGCGCAAAAACAGGGCAATATAGTGGAACCTATGGGATGTGCGCGAAACCACGGCGATAAAGGGGAATGTATCAGAGGTGCGAGAAAACACAGCGATATCGGGGAAGCTATGGGATGTGCACGAAAACAGGGCGATATAGGGGAAGCTATGAGAGGTGCGCGAAAACACAGCGATATAGGGGACGCAATGGGACGTGCGCAAAAACACAGTGATATAGGAGAAGTTAAGAGAGGTGTGTGAAAACACAGCAATATAGGGGAAGGTATGAGAGGTGCATGAAGGCACAGCGATATAGGGGATGCTATGGGAGGTGCACGAAAACACAGCGATATAGGAGACGGTATGAGATGTGCATAAAAACATGACGATATAGGGGGAGGTATGAGAGTTGCGCGAAAACTTGGCGTTACAGGGGAATGCATCAGAGGTGCCAGAAAACACAGCTATGTAGTGGTAATACATGAGAGGTGCGCGAAAACAGGGCTATATTGTGGAAGCTATGGGATGTGCACGAAAACAGGGCGATATAGGGGATGCGATGAGAGGTGCGCGAAAACACAGCGATATAGGGGAAGCAATGGGACGTGCGCGAAAACACAGCGATATAGGGGAAGTATTAAGAGGAGCGAAAACATAGCGATCTAGGTGAAGACATGAGAGGTGCGCGAAAACACGTTGATACAGGGAACTGTATCAGAAGTGCAAGAATACAGAGCGATATAGGGGAAGTAATGAGAGGAGCTGAAACACAGCGATATAGGTGAAGAAATGAGAGGTGCGCGAAAACACGGCGATATAGGGAAAAGTATGAGACGTGCACAAAAACACAGCGATGTAGGCGAAGCCATGGGAGGTGCACGGGAAACAGGGCGATATAGGGGAAGGTATGAGCGATGCACGAATGCACAGCTATATAGGGGATGCTATGGGAGGTGAGTGAATACACAGAGATATAGGAGACGTTATGAGATGTGCGTGAAAACACGGCGATATTGGGGAAGCCATGTGAGGTGTGCAAAAATACAGCGATATCGGGGACGGTATGGGAGCTGTGCGAAAACAGGGCGACATAGGAGAAGGTATGAGAGGTGCGCAAAGGCACAGCGATGTAGAGGATGCTATGGCAGGTGCGCGAATACACAGCGATATACGGGACATTATGAGATGTGCATGAAAACGCAGCGATATTAGGGAAGGTATGAGAGGTTCACAAAAGCAAGGCGACATAGGAGAATGAATGGGAAGTGTGCGAAAACAGGGCGATATAGGTGAAGGTATGAGAACTGCGCGAAGGCACAGCAATATGTGGGAGGCTATGGGAGGTGCGCGACTACACAGTGATATAGGGGACGTTATGAGATGTGCATGAAAACACAGCGATATAGGGGAAGTTATGAGAGTTGCGCAAAAATGCAGCAATATAGGAGAAGTTATGAGAGGTGCGTGAAAACACAGCGATATAGTGGAAGGCATGAGAGGTACACGAAGGCACAGTTATATAGGGGTGCTATGGGAGGTGCACGAATACACAGCGATATAGGGGACGTTAAGAGATGTACATGAAAACACGGCAATATAGGGGAAGGTATGAGAGGTGCCCGGAAACACAGCGTTATAGGGGACGCTATGGGACGTGCGCGAAAACACGGCGATATAGGGGAATGTATCAGAGGTGCGAGAAAACACAGCGAGATAGGGGAAGTAATGAGAGGAGCGAAAACATAGCAATCTAGGTGAAGACATGAGAGGTGCGCGAAAACACAGCGATATAGGGGAAGGTATGAGAGGTGTGCGAAAACAGGGCGATATAGGGGAAGGTATGAGAGGTGTGCGAGAACACAGCAATATAGAGGAAATTCTAAGAGTGCGCGAAAACATGGCAATACAGGAGAAGTTATCAGAGGTGCGAGAAAACACAGCGATATAGGGGAAGTAATGATAGGAGCAAAAACATAGCGATATAGGTGAAGACATGCGAGGTGCGCAAAAACACGGCGATATAGGGGAAGCTATGAGAGGTGAGCAATAACACATCGATCAAGGTGAATCTATGGGTTGTGCGCGAAAACAGCAATGTAGTCGAAGCTATGGGTGGTGCACGAAAACATAGCGATATCGGGGGAGGTATGGGAGGTGCGCGAAAACAGGGCGAATAGGGGAAGGTATGAGAGGTGCGCGAAGGCACAGTGATATAGGGGATGCTACGGGAGGTGCGCGAATGCACAGCGATATAGGGGACGTTATGAGGTGTGCATGAAAACACGGCAATATAGGGGAAGGTATGAGATGTACGCAAAAGTACAGCGATATAGGAGAAGTTATGAGAGGTGCCCGAAAACACAGCGTTATAGGGCACGCTATGGGACGTGCGCGAAAACACGGTGATATAGGGGAAATTATGAGAGGTGCGCGAAAACACGGCGATACAGGGGAATGTATCAGAGGTGCGAGAAAACACAGCGAGATAGGGGAAGTAATGAGAGGAGCGAAAACATAGCGATCTAGGTGAAGACATGAGAGGTGCGCGAAAACACAGCGATATAGGGGAAGCTATGAAAGGTGAGCAAAAACACGGCGATATAGGGGAAGCTCTTCGAGGTGTGCAATAACACAGTGATAAAGCTGAATCTATGGGATGTGTGCGAAAAGACACCGATATAGGGGAAGGTATGGGAGGTGCGCAAGGCACAGCGATATAGGGGATGCTATGGGAGGTGCGTGAATACACAGAGATATAGGGGAAGGTATGAGAGGTGCACAATAATACAGCGATATAGGGGAAGGTATGGGAGGTGCGCGAAAACAGGGCGATATAGGGGACGTTATGAGATTTGCATGAAAACACATCAATATAGGGGAAGGTATGAGATGTGCACAAAAATACAGCGATATAGCAGAAGTTATGAGAGGTGCGTGAAAACACAGCGATACAGGGGAAGGTATGAGAGGTGCGCGAAAACATAGCGATATAGGGGACGCTATGGGAGGTGCGCGAAAACACAGCGATAAAGGGGACAGTACGAGATGTGCATGAATACACGGCGATATTGGGGAAGCCATGAGAGGTGCATGAACACACAGCGATATAGGGAAAGGTATGAGAGGT
Source organism: Mobula birostris (assembly GCF_030028105.1). NCBI lineage: Eukaryota > Metazoa > Chordata > Chondrichthyes > Myliobatiformes > Myliobatidae > Mobula > Mobula birostris. Next base: position 70,986 of record NW_027274502.1, on the reverse strand, counting down.
GTGCAAAAACACAGCGATATCGGGGAAGTTATGGGAAGTGAGCGAAAACAGGGCGATATAGGGGAAGGTATGAGAGGTACGCGAAGGCACAGTGATATAGGGGGCTATGGGAGGTGCACGAATACACAGCTGTATAGGGGATGTTATGAGATGTGCATGAAAACACGGCAATATAGGGGAAGGTATGAGAGGTGCCCGAAAACACAGCGTTATAGTGGACGCTATGGGAGGTACACGAAAACACGGCGATATGGGAGAATGTATCAGAGGTGTGAGAAAACACTGCGATATAGGGGAAGTAATGAGATGAGCGAAAACATAGCGATCTAGGTGAAGACATGAGAGGTGCGCGAAAACACGGCGACATAGGGGAAGCTGTGAGAGGTGTGTAATAACACAGCGATAAACTTGAATCTATGGGATGTGCGCGAAAAGACAGCAATATAGGGGATGCTATGGGAGGTGCATGAATACACAGCGATATAGGGGACGTTATGAGATGTGCATTAAAACGCAGCGATATTAAGGAAGAAATAAGAGGTGCAGAAAACAAGGGCGATATAGGAGAAGTTATGAGAGGTGTGTGAAAACATAACGATATAGGGGAATGTATGAGAGATGCACGAAAACACAGCGATATAGGGGAAGGTCTGGGAGGTGCGCGAAAACACAGCGATATAGGGGATGCTATGGGAGGTGCGTGAATACACAGCGATATAGGGGACGTTATGAGATGTGCAGGAAGAAGCAGCGATATTAGGGAAGATATAAGAGGTGCACAAAAACACAGCGATATAGGAGAAGTTATGCGAGGTGCGTGAAAACACAGCGATATAGAGGGAGGTATGAGAGGTGCACAAAAACACAGCGATACAGGGGAAGGTATGGGAGGTGCTCGAAAACAGGGCGATATAGGGGACGGTATGAGATTTGTATGAAAACATGGCGATATAGGGGAAGCTATGAGAGGTGCGCGAAAACACGACAATATAGGGGACAGTATGAGAGGTGCGCAAGGCACAGCGATATAGGGGATGCTATGGGAGGTGCGTGAATACACAGCAGTATACGGGACTTTATGAGATGTGCAAGAAAACGCAGCGATATTAGGGAAGGTATGAGAGGTTCACAAAAACACAGTGACATAGGAGAATGAATGGGAAGTGTGCGAAAACAGGGCGATATAGGTGAAGGTATGAGAAATGCGCGAAGGCACAGCAATATGTGGGAGGCTATGGGAGGTGCGCGACTACACAGTGATATAGGGGACGTTATGAGATGTGCATAAAAACACAGCGATATGGGGGAAGTTATGAGAGGTGCGCAAAAATGCAGCAATATTGGAGAAGTTATGAGAGGTGCGTGAAAACACAGCGATATAGGGGAAGGTATGAGAGGTGAGCGAAGGCACAGTGATATAGGGGATGCTACGGGAGGTGCGCGAATGCACAGCGATATAGGAGACGTTATGAGATGTGCATTAAAACACGGCAATATATGGGAAGGTATGAGATGTACGCAAAAGTACAGTGATATAGGAGAAGTTATGAGAGGTGCGTGAAAACACAGCGATATAGGGGAAGGTATGAGAGGTGCACAATAATACAGCGATATAGGGGAAGGTATGGGAGGTGCGCGAAAACACGGCGATATAGGGGACATCATGAGATTTGCATGAAAACACATCAATATAGGGGAAGGTATGAGATGTGCCCAAAAATACAGCGATATAGCAGAAGTTATGAGAGGTGCGTGAATATACAGCGATACAGGGGAAGGTATGAGAGGTGCGCGAAAACACAGCGATGTAGCGGACGCTATGGGAGGTGCGCAAAAACACAGCGATAAAGGGGAAGGTATGAGAGGTGTGCAAAAACACAGCGATATCGGGGAAGTTATGGGAAGTGAGCAAAAACAGGGCGATATAGGGGAAGGTATGAGAGGTACGTGAACGCACAGTGATAGAGGGAGCTATGGGAGGTGCATGAATACACAGCTGTATAGGGGATGTTATGAGATGTGCATGAAAACACGGCAATATAGGGGAAGGTATGAGAGGTGCCCGAAAACACAGCGTTATAGTGGACGCTATGGGAGGTACACGAAAACACGGCGATATGGGAGAATGTATCAGAGGTGTGAGAAAACACTGCGATATAGGGGAAGTAATGAGATGAGCGAAAACATAGCGATCTAGGTGAAGACATGAGAGGTGCGCGAAAACACGGCGACATAGGGGAAGCTGTGAGAGGTGTGTAATAACACAGCGATAAACTTGAATCTATGGGATGTGCGCGAAAAGACAGCAATATAGGGGATGCTATGGGAGGTGCATGAATACACAGCGATATAGGGGACGTTATGAGATGTGCATTAAAACGCAGCGATATTAAGGAAGAAATAAGAGGTGTAGAAAACAAGGGCGATATAGGAGAAGTTATGAGAGGTGTGTGAAAACATAACGATATAGGGGAATGTATGAGAGATGCACGAAAACACAGCGATATAGGGGAAGGTCTGGGAGGTGCGCGAAAACACAGCGATATAGGGGATGCTATGGGAGGTGCGTGAATACACAGCGATATAGGGGACGTTATGAGATGTGCAGGAAGAAGCAGCGATATTAGGGAAGATATAAGAGGTGCACAAAAACACAGCGATATAGGAGAAGTTATGCGAGGTGCGTGAAAACACAGCGATATAGAGGGAGGTATGAGAGGTGCACAAAAACACAGCGATACAGGGGAAGGTATGGGAGGTGCTCGAAAACAGGGCGATATAGGGGACGGTATGAGATTTGTATGAAAACATGGCGATATAGGGGAAGCTATGAGAGGTGCGCGAAAACACGACAATATAGGGGACAGTATGAGAGGTGCGCAAGGCACAGCGATATAGGGGATGCTATGGGAGGTGCGTGAATACACAGCAATATACGGGACTTTATGAGATGTGCAAGAAAACGCAGCGATATTAGGGAAGGTATGAGAGGTTCACAAAAACACAGTGACATAGGAGAATGAATGGGAAGTGTGCGAAAACAGGGCGATATAGGTGAAGGTATGAGAAATGCGCGAAGGCACAGCAATATGTGGGAGGCTATGGGAGGTGCGCGACTACACAGTGATATAGGGGACGTTATGAGATGTGCATAAAAACACAGCGATATGGGGGAAGTTATGAGAGGTGCGCAAAAATGCAGCAATATTGGAGAAGTTATGAGAGGTGCGTGAAAACACAGCGATATAGGGGAAGGTATGAGAGGTGAGCGAAGGCACAGTGATATAGGGGATGCTACGGGAGGTGCGCGAATGCACAGCGATATAGGAGACGTTATGAGATGTGCATTAAAACACGGCAATATATGGGAAGGTATGAGATGTACGCAAAAGTACAGTGATATAGGAGAAGTTATGAGAGGTGCGTGAAAACACAGCGATATAGGGGAAGGTATGAGAGGTGCACAATAATACAGCGATATAGGGGAAGGTATGGGAGGTGCGCGAAAACACGGCGATATAGGGGACATCATGAGATTTGCATGAAAACACATCAATATAGGGGAAGGTATGAGATGTGCCCAAAAATACAGCGATATAGCAGAAGTTATGAGAGGTGCGTGAATATACAGCGATACAGGGGAAGGTATGAGAGGTGCGCGAAAACACAGCGATGTAGCGGACGCTATGGGAGGTGCGCAAAAACACAGCGATAAAGGGGAAGGTATGAGAGGTGTGCAAAAACACAGCGATATCGGGGAAGTTATGGGAAGTGAGCAAAAACAGGGCGATATAGGGGAAGGTATGAGAGGTACGTGAACGCACAGTGATAGAGGGAGCTATGGGAGGTGCATGAATACACAGCTATATAGGGGACGTTATGAGATGTGCATGAAAACACGGCAATATGGGGGAAGGTATGAGAGGTGCGCAAAAATACAGCATTATAGCAGAATTTATGAGAGGTGCGTGAAAACACAGTAATATAGGGCAAGGTATGAGAGGTGCACGAAAACACAGCGATATAGGGGAAGGTCTGGGAGGTGCGCGAAAACACAGCGATATAGGGGATGCTATGGGATGTGCGTGAAAACACAATGATACAGGAGACGGAATGAGATGTGCATGAAAACACAACGATATAGGGGAAGATATGAGAGGTACAGGAAGGCACAGCGATATAACGGATGGTATGGGATGTGCGCGAAAACACAGCGATATAGGCGACGCTATGGGAGGTGTACGAAAACACGGCGATACAGGGGAATGTATCAGAGGTGCGAGAGAACACAGTGAGATAGGGGAAGTAATGAGAGGAGCGAAAACATAGCGATCTAGGTGAAGACACGAGAGGTGCGCGAAAACACGGCGATATAGGGGAAGCTATGAGAGGTGAGCAAAAACACGGCGATACAGGGGAACCTATGAGAGGTGAGCAATAACACAGGGATAAAGGTGAATCTATGGGATGTGCATGAAAACACATCGATATCGGGGAAGTAATGGGAGCTGCGCGAAAACAGGGCAATATAGGGGAAGGTATGAGAGGTGCACGAAAACACAGCGATACAGGGGAAGGAATGGGAGGTGTGCGAAAACAGGGCGATATAGGGGATGCTATGGGACATGCGCGAAAACACAGTGATATAGGGGAAGGTATGAGAGGTGTGAGAGAATACAGCGATGTAGGGGATATTATGAGAGGTGCGTGACAACACGGCGATGCAGGGGAATGTATCAGAGGTGTGAGAAAACACAGCGATATAATGGAAGTAATGACAGGAGCGAAAACATAGCGATATAGATGAAGACATGAGAGGTGCGTGAAAACACAGTGATATAGGGGAAGCTATGAGAGGTGAGCAATAACACAGCGATAAAGATGAAGCTATGGGATGTATGCAAAAAGACAGCGATATAGGGGAAGATATGAGAGGTGCGCGAAAACACAGCGACGTGGGCGTAGCTATGGGAGGTGCGCGAAAGCACAGTGATATAAGGGACGGTATGAGATGTGCATAAATACACGGCAATATTGGGGAAGCCATGAGAGATGAGCGAAAACACAGCAATATAGGGGAAGGTATGAGAGGTGCACGAAAACACAACGATAAAAGGGAAGGTATGGGAGGTGCGCGAAAACAGGACGATATAGGGGAAGGTATGAGATGTGCGCGAAGGCACAGCGATATAGGGGATTCTATGGGAGGTGCGCGAATACACAGCAATATGGGGGACGTTATGAGATGTGATTGAAAACACAGTGATATAGGGGAAGACATGAGAGGTGCTCGAAAACAGGGCTATATAGTGGAAGCTATGGGATATGCGCGAAAACATGGCGATACAGGGAAAAGTATGAGAGGTGCCCGAAAACACAGCGATACAGGGGATGATATGGGACGTGCGCAAAAACACAGTGATATAGTGGGAGGTACGAGAGGTGTGCAAGAACATGACTATATAGGGGAAATTATGAGAGGTCCGCGAAAACACGGCGATATATGAGAAGTTATGAGAGGTGAGTGAAAACACAGCGATGTAGGGCAAGTTGTGAAGGTATGAGAGGTGCACGAAAACACAGCGATATAGGGGAAGGCATGAGAGGTGCGCAACGGCGCAGTGATATAGGGGACGGTATGAGATGTGCATGAAAACACGGCGATATTGGGCAAGCCATGAGATGTGTGCGAAAATACAGCGATATAGGGGACGGTATGGGAGGTGTGCGAAAACAGGGCGACATAGGGGAAGGTATGAGAGGTGCACGAAGGCACAGCGATATTGGGAAAGGTATGGGAGGTGCGCGAAAACAGGGCGATATAGTGGACGTTATGAGATGTGCATGAAAACACGGTAATATAGGGGAAGGTAAGACAGGTGCCTGAAAACACAGCGTTATAGGGCACGCTATGGGACGTGCGCAAAAACACGGCGATATAAGGGAAATTATGAGAGGTGCGCGAAAACACGGCGATACAGGGGAATGTATCAGAGGTGCGAGAAAACACAGCGAGATAGAGGAAGTAATGAGAGGAGCGAAAACATAGCGATCTAGGTGAAGACATGAGAGGTGCGCGAAAACACGGCGATATAGGGGAAGCTATGAGAGGTGAGCAAAAACACGGCGATATTGGGGAAGCTGTGAGAGGTGTGCAATAACACAGCGATAAATTTGAATATATGGGATGTGCGCGAAAACACAGCGATATTAGGGAAGGTATGAGAGGTGCACAAAAGCACAGCGATATAGGAGATGTTATGAGAGTTGTGTGAAAAGACAGCGATATAGGGGAAGGTATGAGAGGTGCACGAAAACAGTGATATAGGGGAAGGTATGAGAGGTGTGCGAGAACGCGGCGATATAGGGGAAATTGTAAGAGGTGCGCAAAAGCATGGCAATACAGGAGAATGTATCAGAGGTGCGAGAAAACACAGCGATATAGGGGAAGTAATGATAGGAGCAAAAACATAGCGATATAGGTGAAGACATGCGAGGTGCGCAAAAACACAGCGATATAGGGGAAGCTATGAAAGGTGAGCAATAACACAGTGATCAAGGTGAAGCTATGGGTTGTGCGTGAAAACAGCGATGTAGTCGAAGCTATGGGGGGTGCAGGAAAACATAGCGATATCGGGGAAGGTATGGGAGGTGCGCGAAAACAGGGCGATATAGGGGAAGGTATGAGAGGTGCGCGAAGGCACAGTGATATAGGGGATGCTACGGGAGGTGCGCGAATGCACAGCGATATAGGGGACGTTATGAAATGTGCATGAAAACGCAGCGATATTAGGGAAGGTATGAGAGGTTCACAAAAACACAGCGACATAGGAGAATGAATGGGAAGTGTGCGAAAACAGGGCGATAGAGGCGAAGGTATGAGAAATGCGCGAAGGCACAGCAATATGTGGGAGGCTATGGGAGGTGGGCGACTACACAGTGATATAGGGGACGTTATGAGATGTGCATAAAAACACAGCGATATGGGGGAAGTTATGAGAGATGCGCAAAAATGCAGCAATATTGGAGAAGTTATGAGAGGTGCGTTAAAACACAGCGATATAGGGGAAGGTATGGGAGGTGTGCAAAAACAGGGCGATATAGGGGAAGGTATGAGAGGTGTGCGAGAACACAGCAATATAGAGGAAATTCTAAGAGTGCGCGAAAACATGGCAATACAGGAGAATGTATCAGAGGTGCGAGAAAACACAGCGATATAGGGGAAGTAATGATAGGAGCAAAAACATAGCGATATAGGTGAAGACATGCGAGGTGCGCAAAAACACGGCGATATAGGGGAAGCTATGAGAGGTGACCAATAACACAGAGATCAAGGTGAAGCTATGGGTTGTGCGCGAAAACAGCGATGTAGTCGAAGCTATGGGAGGTGCACGAAAACATAGCGATATCGGGGAAGGTATGGGAGGTGCGCGAAAACAGGGCGATATAGGGGAAGGTATGAGAGGTGCACGAAGGCACAGTGATATAGGGGATGCTACGGGAGGTGCACGAATGCACAGCGATATAGAGGACGTTATGAGATGTGCATGAAAACACGGCAATATAGGGGAAGGTATGAAATATACGCAAAAGTACAGCGATATAGGAGAAGTTATGAGAGGTGCGTGAAAACACAACGATATAGGGGATGGTATGAGAGGTGCACAATAATACAGCAATATAGGGTTAGGTATGGGAGGTGCGTGGAAACACGGCAATATAGGGGAAGGTAAGAGAGGTGCGCGAAGGCACAGCGATATAGGGGATGCTATGGGAGGTGCTCGAATACACAGCGATACAGGGGACGTAATAGGATGTGCATAAAAACACGGCAATATAGGGGAAGTTATGAGAGGTGCGCAAAAATGCAGCAATACAGGGGAAGATATGAGAGGTGCGTGAAAACACAGCGATATAAGGGGAGGTATGAGAGGTACACGAAAAAACAGCGATATAGGAGAAGATATGGGAGGTGCGTGACAACACGGCGATACAGGGGAATGTATCAGAGGTGTGAGAAAACACAGCGATATAATGGAAGTAATGACAGGAGTGAAAACATAGCGATATAGATGAAGACATGAGAGGTGCGTGAAAACACAGTGATATAGGGGAAGCTATGAGAGGTGACCAATAACACAGCGATAAAGATGAAGCTATGGGATGTATGCAAAAAGACAGCGATATAGGGGAAGATATGAGAGGTGCGCGAAAACACAGCGACGTGGGCGTAGCTATGGGAGGTGCGCGAAAGCACAGTGATATAAGGGACGGTATGAGATGTGCATAAATACACGGCAATATTGGGGAAGCCATGAGAGATGCGCGAAAACACAGCAATATATGGGAAGGTATGAGAGGTGCACGAAAACACAACGATAAAAGGGAAGGTATGGGAGGTGCGCGAAAACAGGACGATATAAGGGAAGGTATGAGATGTGCGCGAAGGCACAGCGATATAGGGGATTCTATGGGAGGTGCGCGAATACACAGCAATATGGGGGACGTTATGAGATGTGATTGAAAACACGGCGATATAGGGGAAGGTATGAGAGGTGCGCAAAAATACAGCGATATAGGAGAAGTTATGAGTGGTGCGTGAAAACACAGCGATATAGGGGAAGGAATGAGAGGTGCACGAAAACACAACGATAAAAGGGAAGGTATGGGTGGTGCGCGAAAACAGGGCGATATAGGGAAAGGTATGAGTGGTGCGCAAGGCACAGCGATATAGGGGATGCTATGGGAGGTTCGTGAATACACAGAGATATAGGGGACGTGATGAGATGTGCATGAAAACGCAGTGATATTAGGGAAGGTATGAGAGGTGGACAAAAACACAGCGATATAGGAGAAGTTATGAGAGGTGTGCGAAAATACAGCAATATAGGGGAAGGTATGAAAGGTGCACGAAAACGCAGTGATATAAGGGAAGGTATAGGAGGTGCGCAAAAACAGGGAGATATAGGGAAGGTATGAGAGGTGCTCGAAGGCACAGCTATATAGGGGATGCTATGGGAGGTGCGCAAAAACACAGCGATATAGGAGACGGTATGAGATGTGCATAAAAACATGGCGATATAGGGGGAGGTATGAGAGGTGCGCGTAAACACGGCGATATAGGGGAAAGTATGAGAGGTGCGCAAAAACTTGGTGTTACAGGGGAATGCATCAGAGGTGCCAGAAAACACAGCGATGTAGTGGAAGACATGAGAGGTGCGCGAGAACAGGGCAATATAGTGGAAGGTATGGGAGGTGCTCGAAAACAGGGCGATATAGGGAAAGGTATGAGACGTGTGCGAAAGTCAGCAATATATGGGATGGTATGGGAGATGCATGAAAAAACAGTGATATAGGGGAAGACATGAGAGGTGCGTGAAAACAGAGCGATATAGGGGACGCTATTGGACGTGCGCGAAAACACAGTGATATAGGGGAAGATATGAGAGGTGTGCGAGAACACGGCGATATAGGTGAAGAAATAAGAGGTGCGCGAAAACACGGTGATATAGGGGAAGGTATGAGGTGCGCAAAAACACAGCGATGTAGGAGAAGCCATGGGAGGTTCACGGAAAACAGGGCGATATAGGGGAAGGTATGAGTGATGCGCGAAGGCACAGCGATATAGGGGATGCTATGGGAGGTGCGTGAATACACAGAGATATAGGAGACGTTATGAGATGTGCCTGAAAACACGGCGATATTGGGGAAGCCATGAGAGGTGTGCGAAAATACAGCGATATAGGGGACGGTATGGGAGGTGTGCGAAAACAGGGCGACATAGGGGAAGGTATGAGAGGTGCACGAAGGCACAGCGATATAGGGGATGCTATGGGAGGTGCGCTAATACACAGCGATATATGGGACGTTAAGAGATGTGCATGAAAACGCGGCGATATTGGGGAAGCCATGAGAGGTGCGCAAAAATACGGCGATATAGGAGAAATTATGAGAGGTGCGTGAAAACACAGCGAGATAAGGGAAGGTATGAGAGGTGCACGAATACGCAGCGATATTGGCGAAGGGATGGGAGGTGCGCGAAAACAGGGCGATATAGGGGAAGTTATGAGAGGTACGCGAAGGCACAGCGATATAGGGGATGTTATGAGAGGTGCGCGAAAACACCGTGATATAGGGGAAGATTTGAGAGGTGCGCAAAAACAGGGCAATATAGTGGAACCTATGGGATGTTGGCGAAACCACGGCGATACAGCGGAATGTATCAGAGGTGCGAGAAAACACAGCGATATAGGGGACGCTATGGGACATGCGCAAAAAACAGTGATATAGGGGAAAGTATGAGAGGTCTGCGAGAACACGGCGATATAGGGGAAATTGTAAGAGGTGTGCGAAAACACGGCGATACGGCAAAATGTATCAGATGTGCGAGAAAACACAGCGATATAGGGGAAGTACTGAGACGAGTGAAAACATAGCGATCTAGGTGAAGACATGAGAGGTGCGCGAAAAAACGGCGATATAGGGGAAGCTATGAGAGGTGAGCAAAAACACGGCGATACAGGGGAACCTATGAGAGGTGAGCAATAACACAGGGATAAAGGTGAATCTATGGGATGTGCATGAAAACACAACGATATCGGGGAAGTTATGGGAGCTGCGCGAAAACAGGGCAATATAGGGGAAGGTATGAGAGGTGCACTAAAACACAGCGATACAGGGGAAGGAATGGGAGGTGTGCGAAAACAGGGCGATATAGGGGATGCTATGGGACATGCGCGAAAACACAGTGATATAGGGGAAGGTATGAGAGGTGTGCGAGAATACAGCCATGTAGGGGAAATTATGAGAGGTGCGTGACAACACGGCGATACAGGGGAATGTATCAGAGGTGTGAGAAAACACAGCTATATAATGGAAGTAATGACAGGAGCGAAAACATAGCGATATAGATGAAGACATGAGAGGTGCGTGAAAACACAGTGATATAGGGGAAGCTATGAGAGGTGACCAATAACACAGCGATAAAGATGAAGCTATGGGATGTATGCAAAAAGACAGCGATATAGGGGAAGATATGAGAGGTGCGCGAAAACACAGCGACGTCGGCGTAGCTATGGGAGGTGCGCGAAAGCACAGTGATATAAGGGACGGTATGAGATGTGCATAAATACACGGCAATATTGGGGAAGCAATGAGAGATGCGCGAAAACACAGCAATATATGGGAAGGTATGAGAGGTGCACGAAAACACAACGATAAAAGGGAAGGTATGGGATGTGCGCGAAAACAGGACGATATAGGGGAAGGTATGTGATGTGCGCGAAGGCACAGCGATATAGGGGATTCTATGGGAGGTGCGCGAATACACAGCAATATGCGGGACGTTATGAGATGTGATTGAAAACACGGCGATATAGGGGAAGGTATGAGAGGTGCGCAAAAATACAGCGATATAGGAGAAGTTATGAGTGGTGCGTGAAAACACAGCGATATAGGGGAAGGAATGAGAGGTGCACAAAAACACAGCAATATAGAGGAAGGTATGGGAGGTGCGCGAAAAAATGTCGATACAGGGAAAAGTATGAGAGGTGCCCGAAAACACAGCGATACAGGGGATGCTATGGGACGTGCGCAAAAACACAGTGATATAGAGGAAGGCATGAGAGGTGCGCGACAGCACAGTGATATAGGGGACGGTATGAGATGTGCATGAAAACACGGCGATATTGGGGAAGCCATGAGAGGTGCGCAAAAATACGGCGATATAGGAGAAATTATGAGAGGTGCGTGAAAACACAGCGAGATAAGGGAAGGTATGAGAGGTGCACGAAAACAGGGCAATATAGTGGAACCTATGGGATGTTGGCGAAACCACGGCGATACAGGGGAATGTATCAGAGGTGCGAGAAAACACAGCGATATAGGGGACGCTATGGGACATGCGCAAAAAAACAGTGATATAGGGGAAGTTATGAGAGGTGTGCGAGAACACGGCGATATAGGGGAAATTGTAAGAGGTGTGCGAAAAACACGGCGATATGGCAAAATGTATCAGATGTGCGAGAAAACACAGCGATATAGGGGAAGTATTGAGACGAGCGAAAACATAGCGATCTAGGTGAAGATATGAGAGGTGCGTGAAAACACGGCGATATAGGGGAAGCTATGAGAGGTGAGCAAAAACATGGCGATACAGGGGAACCTATGAGAGGTGAGCAATAACACAGGTATAAAGGTGAATCTATGGGATGTGCACAAAAACACAGCGATATCGGGTAAGTTATGGGAGCTGCGCGAAAACAGGGCAATATAGGGGAAGGTATGAGAGGTGCACTAAAACACAGCGATACAGGGGAAGGAATGGAAGTGTGCGAAAACAGGGTGATATAGGGGAAGTTATGAGAGGTGCGCGAAAACACAGCGATATAGGGACGCTATGGGACGTGCGCGAAAACACAGTAATATAGGGGAAGGTATGAGAGATGTGCGAGAATACAGCGATGTAGGGGAAATTATGAGAGGTGCGTGACAACACGGCGATACAGGGGAATGTATCAGAGGTGTGAGAAAACACAGCGATATAATGGAAGTAATGACAGGAGCGAAAACATAGCGATATAGGTGAAGACATGAGAGGTGCGTGAAAACACAGTGATATAGGGGAAGCTATGGGAGGTGAGCAATAACACAGCGATAAAGATGAAGCTATGGGATGTGCGCAAAAAGACAGCGATATAGGGGTAGGTATGAGAGGTGCGCGAAAACACAGTGACGTGGGCGTAGCTATGGGAGGTGCGCGAAAGCACAGTGATATAAGGGACGGTATGAGATGTGCATAAATACACAGCAATATTGGGGAAGCCATGAGAGATGCGCGAAAACACAGCAATATAGGGGAAGGTATGAGAGGTGCATGAAAACACAACGATAAAAGGGAAGGTATGGGAGGTGCGCGATAACAGGACGATATAGGGGAAGGTATGAGATGTGCGCGAAGGCACAGCGATATAGGGGATTCTATGGGAGGTGCGCGAATACACAGCAATATGGGGGACGTTATGAGATGTGATTGAAAACACGGCGATATAAGGGAAGGTATGAGAGGTGCACAAAAATACAGCGATATAGGAGAAGTTATGAGAGGTGCGCGAAAACACAGTGATATAGGGGAAGACATGAGAGGTGCTCGAAAACAGGGCTATATAGTGGAAGCTATGGGATATGCGCGAAAACATGGCGATACAGGGAAAAGTATGAGAGGTGCACGAAAACACAGCTATAGAGGGGAAGGTATGAGATGTGCGCGAAGGCACAGTGATATAGGGGACGGTATGAGATGTGCATGAAAACACGGAGATATCGGGGAAGAAATGAGAGATGCGTGAAAACACGGCGTTATAGGGGAAAGTATGAGAGGTGCGCAAAAACACGGCGATACAGGGGAATGCATCAGAGGTGCGAGAAAACACAGCAATATAGGGGAAGTTATGAGAGAAGCAAAAACACAGCGATATAGGGGAGACATGAGTGGTGCACGAAAACAGGGCAATATAGTGAGAGCTATGGGATGTTTATGAAAACAGGGCGATATAGGGGAAGGTATGAGAGCTGCGCGAAAACACAGCAATATAGGGGACTCCATGGGACGTGCGTGAAAACACAGTGATATAGGGGAAGGTATGCGAGCTGCGCGAGAACATGGCAATATAGGGGAAAGTAGGAGAGGTGCGCGAAAACTTGGCGTTATAGGGGAATGCATCAGAGGTGTGAGAAAACACAGCGATATAGGGGAAGACATGAGAGGTGCGCGAAAACAGGGCAATGCAGTGGAAGCTATGGGACGTGCGCGAAAACACAGTGATATAGGGGATGGTATGACAGGTGTGTGAGAACACGGCGATATAGGCGAAATTATGAGAGGTGCGCGAAAACACGGCGATACAGGAGAATTAATGAGAAGAGCGAAAACATAGCGATCTAAGTGAAGACATGAGAGGTGCGCGAAAACACGGCGATTTAGGGGAAGCTATGAGAGGTGAGCAAAAACACAACGATATAGGGGAATCTATGAGAGGTGAGCAATAACACAGCCATAAAGGTGAAGCTATGGGATGTGCGCGAAAAGAAAGCGATATAGGGGAAGGTATGAGAGCTGCGCGAAAACACAGCAATACAGGGGAAGGTATCAGAGGAGTATGAAACCAGGGCGATATAGGGGAAGTTATGAGAGGTGCGTGAAAACACAGCGATATAGGGGGAGGTATGAGAGGTGCACGAAAACACAGCAATATGGGAGAATGTATGGGAGGTGCGCGAAAACAGGGTGATATAGGGGAAGGAATGAGAGGTGCTCGAAGGCACAGCAATATAGGGGATGCTATGGGAGGTGCGCGAAAACACAGTGAAATAGGGGAAGTCATGAGAGGTGCGCAAAAACAGGGCAATATAGTGGAAGCTGTGGGATGTGCGCGACAACACGGAGATACAGGGGAATGCATCAGAGGTGCGAGAAAACACAGCGATATAGGGGACGCTATGGGACTTGCGGGAAAACAGATTGATATAGGGGAAGGTATGAGAGGTCTGCGAGAACACGGCGATATGGGGAAATTATAAGAGGTGCACGAAAACATAGCGATATAGTGGACGGTATGAGACGAGCACGAATACACGGCGATATTGGGGAAGCCATGATAGGTGCGTGAAAACACAGCGATATAGGGGAAGGTATGAGAGGTTCACGAAGGCACAGCGATACAGGGGATGCTATGGGAGGTGCGCAAAAACACAGCGATATAGGAGTCGGTATGAGATGTGCATAAAAACATGGCGATATAGGGGCAGGTATGAGAGGTGCGCGTAAACACGGCGATATAGGAGAAAGTATGAGAGGTGCGCGAAAACTTGGCGTTACAGGGGAATGCATCAGAGGTGCCAGAAAACACAGCGATGTAGTGGAATACATGAGAGGTGCGCGAAAACAGTGCAATATAGTGGAATCTATGGGATGTGCACAAAAACAGGGCGATATAGGGGAAGCTATGAGAGGTGCGCGAAAACACAGCGATATAGGGGACGCAATGGAACGTGCGCGAAAACACAGTGATGTAGGGGAAGTTATGAGAGGTGTGCGGGAATACGACTATATAGGATAAATTATGAGAGGTGTGCGAAAACACGGCGATACGGGAGAATGTATCAGACGTGCGAGAAAACACAGCGATATAGGGGAAGTATTGAGAGGATCGAAAACATAGCGATCAAGGTGAAGACATGAGAGGTGCGCGAAAACATGGCGATATAGGGGAAGCTATGAGAGGTGAGCAAAAACACGGTGATACAGGGGAAGCTATGAGAGGTGAGCAATAACACAGCGACAAAGGTGAATCTATGGGATGTGCGCGAAAAGACAGCGATATAGGGGAAGTTATGAGAGGTGCGCAAGGCACAGTGATATAGGGGATGCTATGGGAGGTGCGTCAGTACACAGCGATATAGGGGACGTAATGAGATGTGCATGAAAACGCAGTGATATTAGGGAAGGTATGAGAGGTGCACAAAAACACAGCGATATAGGAGAAGTTATGAGAGGTGTGCGAAAACACAGCGATATAGGGGAAGGTATGAAAGGTGCACGATAACGCTGTGATATAAGGAAAGGTATAGGAGGTGCGCGAAAACAGGGCGATATTGGGGAAAGTATGAGAGGTGCACGAAGGCACAGCGATATAGGGGATGCTATGGGAGGAGCGCAAAAACACAGCGATATAGGAGACGGTATGAGATGTGCATAAAAACATGGCGATATAGGGGCAGGTATGAGAGGTGCGCGTAAACATGGCGATATAGGGGAAAGTTTGAGAGGTGCGCGAAAACTTGGCGTTACAGGGGAATGCATCAGAGCTGCCAGAAAACACAGCGATGTAGTGGAATACATGAGAGGTGCACGAAAACAGGGCGATATAGGGGAAGCTATGAGAGGTGCGCGAAAACACAGCGATATAGGGGACGCAATGGGACGTGTGCAAAAACACAGTGATATAGGGCAAGTTATGAGAGGTGTGCGAGAACACGGCGATATAGGGTAAATTATGAGAGGTGTGCGAAAACACGGCGATACGTGAGAATGTATCAGACGTGCGAGAAAACACAGCGATATTGAGAGGATCGAAAACATAGCGATCTAGGTGAAGACATGAGAGTTACGCAAAAACATGCGATATAGGGGAAGCTGTGAGAGGTGAGCAAAAACACGTCGATACAGGGGAAGCTATGAGAGGTGAGCAATAACACAGCGATAAAGGTGAATCTATGGGATGTGCGCGAAAAGACAGCGATATAGGGGAAGTTATGAGAGGTGCGCAAGGCACAGCGATATAGGGGATGCTATGGGAGGTGCGTGAATACACAGCGATATAGGGGACGTGATGAGATGTGCATGAAAACGCAGTGATATTAGGGAAGGTATGAGAGGTGCACAAAAACACAGCGATATAGGAGAAGTTATGAGAGGTATGCGAAAACACAGCGATATAGGGGAAGGTATGAAAGGTGCACATAACGCTGTGATATAAGGGAAGGTATAGGAGGTGCGCGAAAACAGGGCGATATAGGGCAAGGTATGAGAGGTGCACGAAGGCACAGCGATATAGGGGATGCTATGGGAGGAGCGCAAAAACACAGCGATATAGGAGACGGTATGAGATGTGCATAAAAACATGGCGATATAGGGGCAGGTATGAGAGGTGCGCGTAAAAACGGTGATATAGGGGAAAGTATGAGAGGTGCGTGAAAACTTGGCGTTACAGGCGAATGCATTAGAGGTGCCAGAAAACACAGCGATGTAGTGGAAGACATGAGAGGTGCGCGAAAGGAGGGCAATATAGTGGAAGGTATGGCATGTGCGCGAAAACAGGGCGATATAGGGGAAGGTATGAGAGGTGCGCGAAGGCACAGCGATATAGGGGAAGGTATGGGAGGTGCTCGAAAACACGTTGATACAGGGAACTGTATCAGAAGTGCGAGAACACAGAGCGATATAGGGGAATTAGTGAGAGGAGCGGAAACACAGCGATGCAGGTGAAGAAATGAGAGGTGCGCGAAAACACGGCGATATAGGGGAAGGTATGAGAGGTGCGGAAAAACACAGCAATGTAGGCGAAACCATGGGAGGTGCACGGGAAACAGGGCGATATAGGGGAAGGTATGAGCGATGCGCGAAGGCACAGCGATATAGGGGATGCTATGGGAGGTGCGTGAATACTCAGAGATATAGGAGACTTTATGAGATGTGCATGAAAACACGACGATATTGGGGAAGCCATGAGAGGTGTGCGAAAATGCAGCGATATAGGGGATGGTATGGGAGGTTTACGAAAACAGGGCGACATAGGGGAAGGTATGAGAGGTGCGCGAAGGCACAGTGATATAGGGGATGCTATGGCAGTTGCGCGAATACACAGCGATATATGGGACGTTAAGAGATGTGCATGAAAACGCAGCGATATTGGAGAAGCCATGAGAGGAGCGCAAAAATACGGCGATATAGGAGAAATTATGAGAGGTGCGTGAAAACACAGCGATATAGGGGGAGGTATGAGAGGTGCATAAAAACACAGCAATATACGGGAAGGTGTGGAAGGTGCGCGAAAACAGGGCGATATAGGGGAAGGTATGAGAGGTGCGCGAAGGCACAGCAATATAAGGGATGCTATGGGAGGTGAGCGAATACACAGCGATATAGGGGACGCTATGAGATGTGCATGAAAACACGGCAATATAGGGGAAGGTACAAGAGATGCACAAAAATACAGTGATATAGGAGAAGTTATGAGAGGTGCGTGAAAACACAGCGAGATAAGGGAAGGTATGAGAGGTGCAGGAAAACACAGCAATATTGGGGAAGATATCTGTGGTGCTCGAAAACAGGGCGATATAGTGGAAGTTATGAGAAGTGCGCGAAGGCACAGCGATATAGGGGATGCTATGAGAGGTGTGCGAAAACACCGTGATATAGGGGAAGACATGAGAGTGCGCAAAAATTGGGCAATATAGTGGAACCTATGGGATGTGCGCGAAACCACAACGATGCAGGGGAATGTATCAGAGGTGCGAGAAAAACACAGCGATATAGGGGACGCTATGGGACATGCGCAAAAAAACAGTCATATGGGGAAGGTATGAGAGGTGTGCGAGGACACGGCGATATAGGGGAAATTGTAAGAGGTGCGCGAAAACATGGCAATACAGGAGAATGTATTAGAGGTGCGAGAAAACACAGCGATATAGGGGAAGTAATGATAGTGAAAACATAGCGATATAGGTGAAGACATGCGAGGTGCGCAAAAACACGGCGATATAGGGTAAGCTATGAGAGGTGAGCAATAACACAGCGATCAAGGTGAAGCTATGGGACATGCGCGAAAACAGCGACGTAGGCGAAGCTATGGGAGGTGCGCGAAAACACAGCGATATAGGGGACGGTATGAGATGTGCATGAATACACAGCGATATTGGGGAAGCCATGAGAGGTGCCTGAAAACACAGCGATATAAGGGAAGGTATGAGAGGTGTGCAAAAACACAGCGATATAGGAGAAGTTAAGAGAGGTGCGCGAAAACACAGCGATATAGGGGAAGCTATGAGAGGTGCGCAAGGCACAGCGATATAGGGAATACTATGGGATATGCGCGAATACACAGTGATATAGGGGACGTGATGAGTTGTGCATGAAAACGCAAAGGTGTTAGGGAAGGTATGGGAGGTGCACGAATACACAGCGATAAAGGGGACGTTATGAGATGTGCATAAAATCACGGCGATATAGGGGAAATTATGAGAGGTGCACCAAAATACAAAAATATAGGAGAAGCTATGAGAGGTGCGTGAAAACACAACGATATAGGGGGAGGTATGAGAGGTACACAAAAACGCAGCGATATAAGGGAAGGTATAGGAGGTGCGTGAAAACAGGACAATATAGGGGAAGGTATGAGAGGTGCACGAACACGCAGCGATATAAGGGAAGGTATAGGAGGTGCGCGAAAACAGGGCAATATAGGGGAAGGTATGAGAGGTGCACGAAGGCACAGCGATATAGGGGACGTGACATGATGTGCATGAAAACGCAGCGATATTTGGGAAGGTATGATAGGTGCACAAAAACACAGCGATATAGGAGAAGTTATGAGAGGTGTGTGAAAACACAGAGATATAGGGGAAGGTATGAGAGGTGCACGAAAACAGCGATATAGGTGAAGGAATGGGAGGTGTGCAAAAACACAACGCATTATAGGGGATGCTATGGGAGGTGTGCGAATACACAGCGATATAGGGGACTTTATGAGATGCGCATAACAACACGGCGATATAGGGGAAGTTACCAGTGGTGCCCAAAAACACGGCGATACAGGGGAAGCTATGAGAGGTGAGCAATAACACAGCGATAAAGGTGAATCTATGGGATGTGCACGAAAAGACAGCGATATAGGGGAAGGTATGAGAGGTGCGCAAGGCACAGCGATATAGGGGGAGGTATGAGAGGTGCACGAAAACACAGCGATATAGGGGAAGGTATGAGATATGCGCAAAAATACATTGATAAAGGGGAAGGTATGAGAGGTGCGCGAAAGCAGCGATGTAGGCGAAGCTATGGGAGATGCGCGAAAGCACAGCGATATAGGGGAAGGTATGAGATGTGCATCAATACACGGCGATAGTCGGGAAGCCATGAGAGGTGTGCGAAAACACAGCGATATAGGGGAAGGTATGAGAGGAGTGCGAAAACACGGCGATATAGGGGAGGTTATGAGAGGTGCGTGAAAACCCAGCGACATTGGGGACGTTATGAGATGTGCATGAAACCACGGTGATATTGGGGAAGGTATGAGAGGTGTGCAAAAGCACAGCGGTATATGGGAATGCATGAGAGGTGCGCGAAGGCACAGTGATATAGGGGATGGTATGGGAGGTGCGCGAATACATAGCGATATAGGGGAAGGTATGAGATGTGCGCAAAAATACATCGATATAGGGGAAGGTATGAGAGGAGCATGAAAACAGCGATGTAGGCGAAGTTATGCGAGGTGCGCGAAAACACAGCGATATAGGGGAAGGTATGAGATGTGCATGAATACACGGCGATAGTCGGGAAGCCATGAGAGGTGTGAGAAAACACAGCGATATAGGGGAAGGTATGAGATCAGCGTGAAAACACATTGATATAGGGGAAGGTATGAGAGGAGTGCGAAAACAGGGCGATATAGAGGAAGTTATGAAAGGTGCGTGAAAACCTAGCGATATAGGGGACGTTATGAGATCTGCATGAAAACACGGCGATATAGGGGAAGGTATGAGAGGTGCGCGAAGGCACAGCGACATAGGAGAAGGTATGAGAGGTGCACGAAAACAGCGATATAGGTGAAGGAATGGGAGGTACGCGAAAACAGGGCGATATTTGGGAAGGTATGAGAGGTGCGTGAAGGCACTGCGATATAAGGGATGCTATGGGAGGTACGCGAATACACAGCGATATAGAGGACGTTATGAGATGTGCATAACAACACGGCGATATAGGGTAAGTTATGAGAGGTGCGCAAAAACACGGCGATATAGGGGAAACTATGAGAGGTGAGCAATAACACAGCGATAAAGGTGAATCTATGGGATGTGCGCGAAAAGACAGCTGTATAGGGGAAGGTATGAGAGGTGCGCAAGGCACAGCGATATAGGGGGAGGTATGAGAGGTGCACGAAAACACAGCGATATAGGGGACGTGATGAGATGTGCATGAAAACACGGCAATATAGGGGAAGTTATGAGAGCTGCGCAAAATTACAGCAATACAGGGGAAGTTATGAGAGGTGCGTGAAAACACAGCGATATAAGGGGAGTATGAGAGGTACACGAAAACACAGCGATATAGGGGAAGGTATGGGAGGTGCTCGAAAACAGAGCGATATAGGGAAAGGTATGAGACGTGTGCGAAACACAGCAATATAGGGGATGGTATGGGAGATGCACGAAAACACAGTGATAAAGGGGAAGACATGAGAGGTGCGTGAAAACAGAGTGATATAGGGGACGCTTTTGTACGTGCGCGAAAACACAGTGATATAGGGGAAGATATGAGAGGTGTGCGAGAACACGGCGATATAGGTGAAATTATGAGAGTTGCGCGAAAACACGTTGATACAGGGAACTGTAACAGAAGTGCAAGAACACAGAGCGATATAGGGGAAGTAATGAGAGGAGCGGAAACATAGCGATATAGGTGAAGAAATGAGAGGTGCGCAAAACACGGCGATATAGGGGAAGGTATGAGAGGTGTGCAAAAACACAGCGATGTAGGCGAAGCCATGGAGGTGCACGGGAAACAGGGCGATATAGGGGAAGGTATGAGCGATGCGCGAAGGCACAGCGATATAGAGGATGCTATGGGAGGTGCGTGAATACACACAGATGTAGGAGACGTTATGAGATGTGCATGAAAACACGGCGATATTGGAGAAGCCATGAGAGGTGTGCAAAAATATAGCGATATAGGGGACGGTATGGGAGCTGTGTGAAAACAGGGCGACATGGGGAGAGGTATGAGAGGTGCGCGAAGGCACAGCGATATAGGTGGGATGCTATGGCAGTTGCGCGAATACACAACGATATATAGGACGTTAAGGGATTTGCATGAAAACGCGGCGATATTGGGGAAGCCATGAGAGGTACGCAAAAATACGGCGATATAGGAGAAATTATGAGAGGTGCACGAAAACACGGCGATATTGGGGAAGGTATGGGAGGTGCGCGAAAACAGGGCGATATAGGGGAAGTTATGAGAGGTGCGCGAATGCACAGCGATATAGGGGATGCTATGAGAGGTGCGCCAAAACACAGTGATATAGGGGAAGACAAGAGAGGTGCGCAAAAAGAGGGCAATATAGTGGAACCTATGGGATGTGCGCGAAAACACGGCGATACAGGGGAATGTATCAGAGGTGCGAGAAAGCACAGCGATATAGGGGACGTTAAGAGAGGTGCGTGAAAACACAGTGATATAGGGGAGGTATGAGAGGTGCACGAAGGCACAGCGATATAGGGGATGCTATGGGAGGTGCAAGAAAACACAGCGATATAGGAGACGTATGAGATGTGCATAAAAACATGGCGATATAGGTGGAGGTATGAGAGTTGTGCGAAAACTTGGCGTTACAGGGGAATGCATCAGAGGTGCCAGAAAACACAGCTATGTAGTGGAATACATGAGAGGTGTGCGAAAACAGGGCAATATAGTGGAAGCTATGGGATGTGTACGAAACTGGGCGATATAGGGGAAGCTATGAGAGGTGTGCGAAAACACAGCATTATAGGGGACGCATGGGACGTGCGCGAAAACACAGTGATATAGGGGAAGGTATGAGAGGTGTGCGAGAACACGGTGATATAGGGGAAATTATGAGAGGTGTGCGAAAACACGGCGATACGGCAAAATTATAAGATGTGCGAGAAAACACAGCGATATAGGGGAAGTATTGAGAGGAGCGATAAACATAGCCATCTAGGTGAAGATATGAGAGGTGCGCGAAAACACGGCGATATAGGGGAACCTATGAGAGGTGAGCAATAACACAGGGATAAAGGTGAATCTATGGGATGTGCGCGAAAAGACAGCGATGTAGGGGAATCAATGAGAGGTGCGCAACTCACAGCGATATAGGGGATGCTATGAGAGGTGCGTGAATACACAGCGATATAGGGGACGTGATGAGATGTGCATGAAAACGCAGCGATATTGGGGAAGGTATGAGATGTGCACAAAAACACAGCGATATAGGAGAAGTTATGAGAGGTGTGCGAAAACACAGCGATGTAGGGGAAGGTATGAAAGGTGCACGAAACACAGAGATATATACGGGAAGGAATGGGAGGTGCACGAATACACAGCGATATAGGGACGTTATGAGATGTGCATGAAAACGCAGCGATATTGGGGAAGGTATGAGAGGTGCACAAAAACACAACGATATAGGAGAAGTTATGAGAGGTGAGCAAAAACACAGCGATACAGGGGAAGCTATGAGAGGTGCGCAAGGCACAGCGATATAGGGGAAGCTATGAGAGGTGCGCAAGCACAGCGATATAGAGGATGCTATGAGAGGTGCGCGAATACACAGCGATACTGGGGAAATTATGAGAGGTGTATGAAAACTCAGCGATATTAGTGAAGGTATGAAAGTTGCACAAAAACTCAGTGATATAGGAGAAGTTATGAGAGGTGTGTGAAAACACAGCGATATAGGGGAAGGTATGAAAGGTGCAGGAAAACACAGCGATATAGGGGAAGGAATCGGAGGTGCGCGAAAACGGCGATATAGGGGAAGGTATGAGAGGTGCACGAAGGCACAGCAATATAGTGGATGCTATGGGAGGTGCGCAAATACACAGCGATATAGGGGAAGACATGAGAGGTGCGTGAAAACAGCGCTAAAGGGGACGCTATTGGATGTGCGCGAAAACACAGTGATATAGGGGAAGATATGAGAGGTGTGCGAGAACACGGCAATATAGGTGACATTATGAGAGGTGCGCGAAAACACGTTGATACAGGGAACTGTATCAGATGTGCAAGAACACAGAGAGATATAGGGGAAGTAATGAGAGGCGCGGAAACACAGCGATATCGGTGAAGACATGAGAGGTGCGTGAAAACACAGCGATATGGGGACGCTATTGGACGTGCGCGAAAACACAGTGATATAGGGGAACATATGAGAGGTGTGCGAGAACACGGCAATATGGGTGAAATTATGAGATGTGCGCGAAAACAACGATGTAGGCGAAGCTATGGGAGGTGCGCGAAAGCACAGCGATATAGGGGAAGTTATGAGACGTGCATCAATACACGGCGATAGTCGGGAAGCCATGAGAGGTGTGCGAAAACACAGCGATATAGGGGAAGATATGAGAGGAGCGCGAAAACAGGGCGATATAGTGGAGGTTATGAGAGGTGCGTGAAAACCCAGCGACATTGGGGACGTTAAGAGATGTGCATGAAACCACGGTGATATTGGGGAAGGTATGAGAGGTGTGTAAAAACACAGCGGTATACGGGAATGCATGAGAGGTGCGCGAAGGCACAGTGATGTAGGGGGTGCTATGGGAGGTGCACGAATACATAGCGATATAGGGGAAGGTAGGAGATGTGCGCAAAAATAGATCGATATAGGGGAAGGTATGAGAGGTGCACGAAAACAGCGATGTAGGCGAAGCTATGGGAGGTGCGCGAAAACACAGCGATATAGGGGAAGTTATGAGAGCTGCGTGAAAACGCAGTGATATTGGGGAAGGTATGAGAGGAGCCCGAAAACACAGCGATATACGGGAATGCATGAGAGGTGTGCGAAGGCACAGTGATATAGGGGATGGTATGGGAGGTGTGCGAATACACAGCGATATAGGGGACGTTATGAGATGTGCGCAAAAATACATCGATATGGGGAAGTTATGAGAGGTGCGCGAAAACACAGCGATATAGGGGAAGGTATGAGAGCAGCGAGAAAACACATTGATATAGGGGAAGGTATGAGAGGAGTGCGAAAACAGGGCGATATCGGGGAAGTTATGAGAGGTGCATGAAAACACGGCGATATAGGGGAAGGTATGAGAGGTGCGCGAAGGCACAGCGATATAGGAGAAGGTATGAGAGGTGCACGAAAACAGCGATATAGGTGAAGGAATGGGAGGTGCGCGAAAACAGTGCACTATTTGGGAAGGTATGAGAGGTGCGCGAAAGCACAGCGATATAAGGGATGCTATGGGAGGTGCGCAAATGCACAGCGATATAGAGGATGTTATGAGATGTGCATAACAACACAGCGATATAGGGTAAGTTATGAGAGGTGCGCAAAAACACGGCGATATAGGGGAAGCTATGAGAGGTGAGCAATAACACAGCAATAAAGGTGAATCTATGGGATGTGCGCGAAAAGACCGCTATATAGGGGAAGGTATGAGAGGTGCGCAAGGCACAGCAATATAGGGGGATGTATGAGAGGTGCACAAAAACACAGCGATATGGGGACGTGATGAGATGTGCATTAAAACGCAGTGATATTAGGGAAGGTATGAGAGGTGCACAAAAACACAGCGATATAGGAGAAGTTATGAGAGGTGTGTGAAAACACAGCGATATATGGGAAGGTATGGAAGGTGCACGAAAACGGGGCGATATAGTGGAAGGTATGAGAGGTGCGCGAAGGCACAGCATTATAAGGGATGCTATGGGATATGCGCGAATACACAGCGATACAGGGGATGTTATGAGATGTGCATGAAAACACGGCATTATAGGGGAAGGTATAAGAGCTGCGCAAAAATACAGTGATATAGGAGAAGTTATGAGAAGTGCGTGAAAACACAGCGATATAAGGGAAGGTATGAGAGGTTCACGAAAACACAGCGATATTGGGGAAGGTATGGGAGGTGCGCGAAAACAGGGCGATATAGGGGAAGTTATGAGAAGTGCTCGAAGGCACAGCGATATAGGGTATGCTATGAGAGGTGCGCGAAAACACCGTGATATAGTGGAAGACATGAGAGGTGCGCAAAAACAGGGCAATATAGTGGAACCTATGGGATGTGCGCGAAACCACGGCGATACAGGGGAATGTATCAGAGTTACGAGAAAACACAGCGATATAGGGGACGCTATGGGACATGCGCAAAAAAGCAACGGCATAGGGGAAGGTATGAGAAGTGTGCGAGAACACGGCGATATAGGGGAAATTGTAAGAGGTGCGCGAAAACATGCAATACAGGAGAATGTATCAGAGGTGCGAGAAAACACAGCGATATAGGGAAGTAATGATAGGAGCGAAAACATAGCGATATAGGTGAAGACATGCGAGGTGCGCGAAAACACGGCGATATAGGGTAAGCTATGAGAGGTGATCAATACCACATCGATCAAGGGGAAGCTATGGGATGTGTGCAAAAACAGCGATGTAGGCGAAGCTATGGGAGTTGCGCGAAAACACAGCGATATAGGGGAAGTTATGAGATGTGCATGAATACACGG
Organism: Mobula birostris; assembly: GCF_030028105.1. Lineage (NCBI taxonomy): Eukaryota > Metazoa > Chordata > Chondrichthyes > Myliobatiformes > Myliobatidae > Mobula > Mobula birostris. The sequence goes on along the minus strand of NW_027274502.1, from coordinate 44,957 downwards.
CGATAGTCGGGTAACCATGAGATGTGCATGAAAACACGGTGATATTGGGGAAGGTATGAGAGGTGTGCAAAAACACAGCGATATACGGGAATGCATGAGTGGAGTGCGAAAACAGGATGATATAGGGGAAGCTATGAACGGTGAGCAATAACACAGCGATAAAGGGGACATTATGAGATCTGCGCAAAAATACATTGCTATATGGGAAGGTATGAGAGGTGTACGAAAACAGCGATGCAGGCGAAGCTATGGGAGGTGCGCGAAAACACAGCGATATAGGGGAAGGTATGAGATGTGCGTGAATACACGGCGATAGTCGGGAAGCCATGAGAAGTGTGCGAAAACACAGCGATATAGGGGAAGGTATGAGAGCTGCGTGAAAACACAGTGATATTGGGGAAGTTATGAGAGGAGCGCGAAAACACAGCGATATACGGGAATGCATGAGAGGTGCGCGAAGGCCCAGTGATATAGGGGATGGTATGGGAGGTGCGCGAATACACAGCGATATAGGGGACGTTATGAGATGTGCGCAAAAATACATCCATATAGGGGAAGGTATGAGAGGTGCGAGAAAACACAGCGATATAGGGAAAGCTATGAAATGTGCATGAATACACGGTGATAGTCGGGAAGCCATGGGAGGTGTGCGAAAACACAGCGATATAGGGGAAGGTATGAGAGCAGCGTGAAAACACATTGATATAGGGGAAGGTATGAGAAGAGTGCGAAAACAGGGCGATATAGGGGAAGTTATGAGAGGTGCGTGAAAACCTAGCGATATAGGGGACGTTATGAGATGTGCATGAAAACACGGCGATATAGGGGAAGGTATGAGAGGTGCACGAAGGCACAGCGATATAGGAGAAGTTATGAGAGGTGCACGAAAACAGCGATATAGATGAAGGAATGGGAGGTGCGCGAAAACAGGGCGATATTTGGGAAGGTATGAGAGGTGCGCGAAGGCACAGCGATATAAGGGATGCTATGGGAGGTGCGTGAATACACAACGATATAGAGGACGTCATCAGATGTGCATAATAACACGGCGATATAGGGTAAGTTATGAGAGGTGCGCAAAAACAGGGCAATATCGTGGAACCTATGGGATGTGCGCGAAACCACGGCGATACAGGGGAATGTATCAGAGGTGCGAGAAAACACAGCGATATAGGGGACGCTATGGGACATGCGTAGAAAAGCAGTGATATAGGGGAAAGTATGAGAGGTGTGCGAGAATACGGTGATATAGGGGAAATTGTAAGAGGTGCGCGAAAACATGCAATACAGGAGAATGTATCAGAGGTGCGAGAAAACACAGCGATATAGGGGAAATTGTAAGAGGTGCGGGAAAACATGCAATACAGGAGAATGCATCAGAGGTGCGAGAAAACACAGCGATATAGGGGAGGTAATGATAGGAGCGAAAACATAGCGATATAGGTGAAGACATGCGAGGTGTGCGAAAACACGGCGATATAGGGTAAGCTATGAGAGGTGATCAATAGCACATCGATCAAGCGGAAGGTATGGGATGTGCGCAAAAACAGCAATGTAGGTGAAGCTATGGGAGGTGCGTGAAAACACAGCGATATAGGGGAAGTTATGAGATGTGCATAATAACACAGCGATATGGGGGAAGTTATGAGAGGTGCGCAAAAATGCAGCGATATAGCAGAAGTTATGAGAGGTGCGTAAAAACACAGCGATACAGGGGAAGGTATGAGAGGCGCGCGAAAACACAGCGATATAGGGGACGCTATGGGAGGTGCGCGAAAACACAGCGATAAAGGGGACAGTACGAGATGTGCATGAATACACGGCGATATTGGGGAAGCCATGAGAGGTGCATGAAAACACAGCGATATAGGTGAAGGTATGAGAGGTGTGCAAAAACACAGCGATATCGGGGAAGTTATGGGAAGTGAGCGAAAACAGGGCGATATAGGGGAAGGTATGAGAGGTACGCGAAGGCACAGTGATATAGGGGGCTATGGGAGGTGCACGAATACACAGCTATATAGGGGACGTTATGAGATGTGCATGAAAACACAGTAATATAGGGCAAGGTATGAGAAGTGCACGAAAACACAGCGATATAGGGGACGTGATGAGATGTGCATGAAAACGCAGTGATATAGGGGACGTTATGAGATGTGCATTAAAATGCAGCGATATTAAGGAAGAAATAAGAGGTGCAGAAAAGAAGGGCGATATAGGAGAAGTTATGAGAGGTGTGTGAAAACACAATGATATAGGAGAATGTATGAGAGATGCACGAAAACACAGCGATATAGGGGAAGGTCTGGGAGGTGCGCGAAAACACAGCGATATAGGGGATGCTATGGGATGTGTGTGAAAACACAGTGATATAGGAGACGGTATGAGATGTGCATGAAAGCACAACGATATAGGGGAAGATATGAGAGGTACAGGAAGGCACAGCGATATAACGGATGGTATGGGATGTGCGCGAAAACACAGCGATATAGGGGACGCTATGGGAGGTGCGCGAAAACACGGCGATACAGGGGAATGTATCAGAGGTGCGAGAAAACACAGCGAGATAGGGGAATTAATGAGAGGAGCGAAAACATAGCGATCTAGGTGAAGACATGAGAGGTGCGCGAAAACACAGCGATATAGGGGAAGCTATGAAAGGTGAGCAAAAACACGGCGATATAGGGGAAGCTCTCGAGGTGTGCAATAACACAGTGATAAAGTTGAATCTATGGAATGTGTGCGAAAAGACACCGATATAGGGGAAGGTATGGGAGGTGCGCAAGGCACAGCGATATAGGGGATGCTATGGGAGGTGCGTGAATACACAGCGATATAGGGGACGTTATGAGATGTGCAGGAATAAGCAGCGATATTAGGGAAGATATAAGAGGTGCACAAAAACACAGCGATATAGGAGAATTTATGAGAGGTGTGTGAAAACACAGCGATATAGAGGGAGGTGTGAGAGGTGCACGAAAACACAGCGATACAGGGGAAGGTATGGGAGGTGCTCGAAAACAGGGCGATATAGGGGACGGTATGAGAGGTTCGCAAGGCACAGCGATATAGGGGATGCTATGGGAGGTGCGTGAACCCACAGCGATATACGGGACGTCGTGAGATGTGCATGAAAACGCAGCGATATTAGGGAAGGTATGAGAGGTTCACAAAAACACAGCGACATAGGAGAATGAATGGGAAGTGTGCGAAGACAGGGTGATATAGGCGAAGGTATGAGAAATGCGCGAAGGCACAGCAAAATGTGGGAGGCTATGGGAGGTGCGCGACTACACAGTGATATAGGGGACGTTATGAGATGTGCATAAAAACATAGCGATATAGGGGATGTTATGAGAGGTGCGCAAAAATGCAGCAATATTGGAGAAGTTATGAGAGGTTCTTGAAAGCACAGTGATATAGGGGAAGGTATGAGAGGTGTGTGAAAACAGGGCGATATATGGAAAGGTATGAGAGGTGCGCGAAGGCACAGTGATATAGTGGATGCTACGGGAGGTGCGCGAATGCACAGCGATATAGGAGACGTTATGAGATGTGCATGAAAACACGGCAATATAGGGGAAGGTATGAGATGTACGCAAAAGTACAGCGATATAGGAGAAGTTATGAGAGGTGCGTGAAAACACAGCGATATAGGGGAAGGTATGAGAGGTGCACAATAATACAGCGATATAGGGGAAGGTATGGGAGGTGCGCGAAAACAGGGCGATATAGGGGACGTTATGAGATTTGCATGAAAACACATCAATATAGGGGAAGGTATGAGATGTGCACAAAAATACAGCGATATAGCAGAAGTTATGAGAGGTGCGTGAAAACACAGCGATACAGGGGAAGGTATGAGAGGTGCGCGAAAACACAGCGATATCAGGGACGCTATGGGAGGTGCACGAAAACACAGCGATACAGGGGACAGTACGAGATGTGCATGAATACACGGCGATATTGGGGAAGCCATGAGAGGTGCATGAAAACACAGCGATATAGGTGAAGGTATGAGAGGTTTGCAAAAACACAGCGATATCGGGGAAGTTATGGGAAGTGAGCGAAAACAGGGAGATATAGGGGAAGGTATGAGAGGCACGCGAAGGCACAGTGATATAGGGGGCTATGGGAGGTGCACGAGTACACAGCTATATAGGGGACGTTATGAGATGTGCATGAAAACACGGCAATATGGGGGAAGGTATGAGAGGTGTGCTAAAATACAGCATTATAGCAGAATTTATGAGAGGTGCGTGAAAACACAGTAATATAGGGCAAGGTATGAGAAGTGCACGAAAACACAGCAATATAGGGGAAGGAATGGGAGGTGCGCGAAAACAGTGTGATATAGGGGAAGGTATGAGAGGTGCCCAAAAACACAGCGATATAGGGGAGGCTATGGGACGTGCGCGCAAACACGGCAATATAGGGGAACTTATGAGAAGTGCACGAAAACACGGCGATACAGGGGAATGTATCAGAGGTGCGAGAAAGCACAGCGATATAGGGGACGTTATGAGATGTGCATGAAAACACAGCGATATAGGGGAAGATATGAGAGGTACACAAAAATGCGGCGATATGGGAGAATGTATCAGAGGTGTGAGAAAACACAGCGATATAGGGGAAGTAATGAGAGGAGCGAAAACATAGCGATCTAGGTGAAGACATGAGAGGTGCGCGAAAACACGGCGATATAGGGGAAGCTATGAGAGGTGAGCAAAAACACGGCGATATAGGGGAAGCTGTGAGAGGTGTGCAATAACACAGCGATAAAGTTGAATCTATGGGATGTGCGCGAAAAGACAGCGATATAGGGGAAGGTATGAGAAGTGCGCAAGGCACAGCAATATAGGGGATGCTATGGGAGGTGCGTGACTACACAGCGATATAGGGGACGTTACGAGATGTGCATTAAAATGCAGCGATATTAAGGAAGAAATAAGAGGTGCAGAAAACAAGGGCGATATAGGAGAAGTTATGAGAGGTGTGTGAATACGCAACGATATAGGGGAATGTATGAGAGATGCACGAAAACACAGCGATATAGGGGAAGGTCTGGGAGGTGCGCGAAAACACAGCGATATAGGGGATGCTATGGGATGTGCGTGAAAACACAGTGATATAGGAGACGGTATGAGATGTGCATGAAAACACAACGATATAGGGGAAGATATGAGAGGTACAGGAAGGCACAGCGACATAGGGGAAGGTATGAGAGGTGTGCAAAAACACAGCGATATCGGGGAAGTTTTGGGAAGTGAGCAAAAACAGGGCGATATTGGGGAAGGTATGAGAGCTGCGTGAAAACACAGTGATATAGGGGAAGGTATGAGAGGAGTGCAAAAACAGGGCGATATAGGGGAAGTTATGAGAGGTGCGTGAAAACCCAGCGACATTGGGGACGTTATGAGATGTGCATGAAAACACGGTGATATTGGGGAAGGTATGAGAGGTGTGCAAAAACACAGCGATATACGGGAATGCATGAGAGGAGTGCGAAAACAGGGCGATATAGGGGAAGCTATGAGAGGTGAGCAATAACACAGCGATAAAGGGGATATTATGAGATCTGCGCAAAAATACATCGATATGGGGAAGGTATGAGAGGTGCACGAAAACAGCGATGTAGGCGAAGCTATGGGAGGTGTGCGAAAACACAGCGATATAGGGGAAGCTATGAGATGTGCATGAATACACGGCGATAGTCGGGAAGTCATGAGAGGTGTGCGAAAACACAGCGATATAGGGGAAGGTATGAGAGCTGCGTGAAAACACAGTGATATAGGAGAAGGTATGAGAGGAGCGCAAAATCTGGGCGATATAGGGGAAATTATGAGAAGTGCATGAAAACCTAGCGATATAGGGGATGTTATGAGATGTGCATGAAAACACGGCGATATAGGGGAAGGTATGAGAGGTGCGCGAAGGCACAGCGATATAGGGGGAGGTATGAGAGGTGTGCAAAAACACAGCGATATCGGGGAAGTTATGGGAAGTGAGCGAAAACAGGCCGATATAGGGGAAGGTATGAGAGGTACGCGAAGGCACAGTGATATAGGGGGCTATGGGAGGTGCACGAGTACACAGCTATATAGGGGACGTTATGAGATGTGCGTGAAAACACGGCAATATGGGGGAAGGTATGAGAGGTGTGCTAAAATACAGCATTATAGCAGAATTTATGAGAGGTGCGTGAAAACACAGTAATATAGGGCAAGGTATGAGAAGTGCACGAAAACACAGCAATATAGGGGAAGGAATGGGAGGTGCGCGAAAACAGTGTGATATAGGGGAAGGTATGAGAGGTGCCCAAAAACACAGCGATATAGGGGAGGCTATGGGACGTGCGCGCAAACACGGCAATATAGGGGAACTTATGAGAAGTGCACGAAAACACGGCGATACAGGGGAATGTATCAGAGGTGCGTGAAAGCACAGCGATATAGGGGACGTTATGAGATGTGCATGAAAACACAGCGATATAGGGGAAGGTATGAGAGGAGTGCAAAAACAGGGCGATATAGGGGAAGTTATGAGAGGTGCGTGAAAACCCAGCGACATTGGGGACGTTATGAGATGTGCATGAAAACACGGTGATATTGGGGAAGGTATGAGAGGTGTGCAAAAACACAGCGATATACGGGAATGCATGAGAGGAGTGCAAAAACAGGGCGATATAGGGGAAGCTATGAGAGGTGAGCAATAACACAGCGATAAAGGGGATATTATGAGATCTGCGCAAAAATACATCGATATGGGGAAGGTATGAGAGGTGCACGAAAACAGCGATGTAGGCGAAGCTATGGGAGGTGTGCGAAAACACAGCGATATAGGGGAAGCTATGAGATGTGCATGAATACACGGCGATAGTCGGGAAGTCATGAGAGGTGTGCGAAAACACAGCGATATAGGGGAAGGTATGAGAGCTGCGTGAAAACACAGTGATATAGGAGAAGGTATGAGAGGAGCGCAAAATCTGGGCGATATAGGGGAAATTATGAGAAGTGCATGAAAACCTAGCGATATAGGGGATGTTATGAGATGTGCATGAAAACACGGCGATATAGGGGAAGGTATGAGAGGTGCGCGAAGGCACAGCGATTTAGGGGAAGGTATGAGAGGTGCACGAAAACAGCGATATAGGTGAAGGAATGGGAGGTGCGCGAAAACAGGGCGATATTTGGGAAGGTATGAGAGGTGCGCAAGGCACAGCGATATAGGGGGAGGTACGAGAGGTGCACGAAAACACAGCAATATAGGGGAAAGTATGGAAGGTACTCGAAAACAGGGCGATATAGGGGAAGATATGAGAGGTATGCGAAGGCACAGCAATATAGGAAATGCTATGGGAGCTGCGCGAAAACACAGTGATATAGGGGAAGACATGAGAGGTGCGTGAATACAGGGCAATATAGTGGAAGCTATGAGAGGTGAGCAAAAACCCGGCGATTTAGGGGAAACTATTAGAGGTGAGGAATAACAAAGCGATAAAGGTGAATCTATGGGATGTGCGCGAAAAGACAGCGATATAGGGGACGGTATGAGAGGTGCATGAATACACGGCGATATAGGGGAATCTATGGGAGGTGCGCGAAAACAGGGCGATATAGGGGAAGGTATGAGAGGTGCGCGAAGGCACAGAGATATAGGGGGCTATGGGAGGTGCACGAATACACAGCTATATAGGGGACGTTATGAGATGTGCATGAAAACACGGCAATATGGGGGAAGGTATGAGAGGTGCGCAAAAATACAGCATTATAGCAGATTTTTTGAGAGGTGCGTGAAAACACAGTAATATCGGGCAAGGTATGAGAAGTGCACGAAAACACAGCAATATAGGGGAAGGAATGGGAGGTGCGCGAAAACAGTGCGATATAGGGGAAGGTATGAGAGGTGCCCGAAAACACAGCGATATAGGGGAGGCTATGGGACGTGCGCGCAAACACGGCAATATAGGGGAACTTATGACAAGTGCACGAAAACAGGGCGATACAGGGAAATGTATCAGAGGTGCGAGAAAGCACAGCGATATAGGGGACGTTATGAGATGTGCATGAAAACACAGCGATATAGTGGAAGATATGAGAGGTACACGAAAACACGGCGATATGGGAGAATGTATCAGAGGTGTGAGAAAATACAGCGATATAGGGGAAGTAATGAGAGGAGCGAAAACATAGCGATCTAGGTGAAGACATGAGAGGTGCGCGAAAACACAGCGATATAGGGGAAGCTATGAGAGGTGAGCAAAAACACGGCGATATAGGGGAAGCTGTGAGAGGTGTGCAATAACACAGCGATAAATTTGAATCTGTGGGATCTGCGCGAAAAGACAGCGATATAGGGGAAGGTATGAGAAGTGCGCAAGGCACAGCAATATAGGGGATGCTACGGGAGGTGCGCGAATGCACAGCGATATAGGGGACGTTATGAGATGTGCATGAAAACACGGCAATATAGGGGAAGGTATGAGATGTACGCAAAAGTACAGCGATATAGGAGAAGTTATGAGAGGTGCGTGAAAACACAGCGATATGGGGGAAGGTATGAGAGGTGCACAATAATACAGCGATATAGGGGAAGGTATGGGAGGTGCGCGAAAACAGGGCGATATAGGGGACGTTATGAGATTTGCATGAAAGCACATCAATATAGGGGAAGGTATGAGATGTGCACAAAAATACAGCGATATAGCAGAAGTTATGAGAGGTGCGTGAAAACACAGCGATATAGAGGGAGGTATGAGAGGTGCACGAAAACACAGCGATACAGGGGAAGGTATGGGAGATGCTCGAAAACAGGGCGATATAGGGGAAATTATGAGAGGTGCGCGAAAACACGGCGATACAGCGGAATGTAACAGAGGTGCGAGAAAACACAGCGAGATAGGGGAAGTAATGAGAGGAGCGAAAACACAGCGATCTAGGTGAAGACATGAGAGGTGCGCGAAAACACGGCGATATAGGGGAAGGTATGAGAGGTGCCCGAAAACACAGCGATATAGGGGAGGCTATGGGACGTGCACACAAACACGGCAATATAGGGGAACTTATGAGATGTGCATGAAAACACAGCGATACAGGGGAAGATATGAGAGGTACACGAAAACACGGCGATATGGGAGAATGTATCAGAGGTGTGAGAAAACACAGCGATATAGGGGAAGTAATGAGAGGAGCAAAAACATATCGATCTATGTGAAGACATGAGAGGTGCGCGAAAACACGGTGATATAGGGGAAGCTATGAGAGGTGAGCAAAAACACGGCGATATAGGGGAAGCTGTGAGAGGTGTGCAATAACACAGCGATAAAGTTGAATCTATGGGATGTACGCGAAAAGGCAGCGATATAGGGGAATGTATGAGAAGTGCGCAAGGCACAGCAATATAGGGGATGCTATGGGAGGTGCGTGAATACACAGCGACATAGGGGACGTTACGAGATGTGCATTAAAATGCAGCGATATTAAGGAAGAAATAAGAGGTGCAGAAAAGAAGGGCGATATAGGAGAAGTTATGAGAGGTGTGTGAAAAAATAACGATATAGGGGAATGTATGAGAGATGCACGAAAACACAGCGATATAGGGGAAGGTCTGGGAGGTGCGCGAAAACACAGCGATATAGGGGAAGGTCTGGGAGGTGCGCGAAAACACAGCGATATAGGGGAAGGTATCAGAGGTGCGCGAAGGCACAGTGTTATAGGGGATGCTACGGGAGGTGCGCGAATGCACAGCGAAATAGGGAACGTTATGAGATGTGCATGAAAACACGGCAATATAGGGGAAGGTATGAGATGTACACAAAAGTACAGCGATATAGGAGAAGTTATGAGAGGTGCGTGAAAACACAACGATATAGGGGAAGGTAGGAGAGGTGCACAATAATACAGCGATATAGGGGAAGGTATGGGAGGTGCGCGAAAACGGCGATATAGGGGACGTTATGAGATGTGCATGAAAACACGGCAATATAGGGGAAGGTAAGAGAGGTGCCCGAAAACACAGCGTTATAGGGCACGCTATGGGACGTGCACGAAAACACGGCGATATAGGGGAAATTATGAGAGGTGCGCGAAAACACGGCGATACAGCGGAATGTAACAGAGGTGCGAGAAAACACAGCGAGATAGGGGAAGTAATGAGAGGAGCGAAAACATAGCGATCTAGGTGAAGACATGAGAGGTGCGCGAAAACACAGCGATATAGGGGAAGCTATGAAAGGTGAGCAAAAACACGGCGATATAGGGGAAGCTCTGCGAGGTGTGCAATAACACAGTAATAAAGTTGAATCTATGGGATGTGTGCGAAAAGACACCGATATAGGGGAAGGTATGGGAGGTGCGCGAAAACAGGGCGATATAGGGGACGTTATGAGATGTGCATGAAAACACGGCAATATAGGGGAAGGTAAGAGAGGTGCCCGAAAACACAGCGTTATAGGGCACGCTATGGGACGTGCACGAAAACACGGCGATATAGGGGAAATTATGAGAGGTGCGCGAAAACACGGCGATACAGCGGAATGTAACAGAGGTGCGAGAAAACACAGCGAGATAGGGGAAGTAATGAGAGGAGCGAAAACATAACGATCTAGGTGAAGACATGAGAGGTGCGCGAAAACACAGCGTTATAGGGGAAGCTATGAAAGGTGAGCAAAAACACGGCGATATAGGGGAAGCTCTGCGAGGTGTGCAATAACACAGTGATAAAGTTGAATCTATGGAATGTGTGCGAAAAGACACCGATATAGGGGAAGGTATGGGAGGTGGGCAAGGCACAGCGATATAGGGGATGCTATGGGAGGTGCGTGAATACACAGCGATATAGGGGACGTTATGAGATGTGCAGGAAGAAGCAGCGATATTAGGGAAGTTATAAGAGGTGCACAAAACCACAGCGATATGGGAGAAGTTATGAGAGGTGCGTGAAAACACAGCGATATAGAGGGAGGTATGAGAGGTGCACGAAAACACTGCGATACAGGGGAAGGTATGGGAGATGCTCGAAAACAGGGCGATATAGGGGACGGTATGAGATTTGTATGAAAACATGGCGATATAGGGGAAGCTAAGAGAGGTGCGCGAAAACACGACAATATCGGGGACGGTATGAGAGGTGCGCAAGGCACAGCGATATACGGGATGCTATGGGAGGTGCGTGAATACACAGCGATATACGGGACGTTATGAGATGTGCATGAAAACGCAGCGATATTCGGGAAGGTATGAGAGCTTCACAAAAACACAGCGACATAGGAGAATGAATGGGAAGTGTGCGAAAACAGGGCGATATAGGCGAAGGTATGAGAAATGCGCGAAGGCACAGCAATATGTGGGAGGCTATGGGAGGTGCGCGACTACACAGTGATATAGGGGACGTTATGAGATGTGCATAAAAACACAGCGATATGGGGGAAGTTATGAGAGGTGCGCAAAAATGCAGCAATATTGGAGAAGTTATGAGAGGTGCGTGAAAACACAGCGATATAGGGGAAGGTAAGAGAGGTGTGCGAAAACAGGGCGATATAGGGGAAGGTATGAGAGGTGCGGGAAGGCACAGTGATATAGGGGATGCTACGGGTTGTGCTCGAATGCACAGCGATATAGGAGACATTATGAGATGTGCATGAAAACACGGCAATATAGGGGAAGGTATGAGATGTACACAATTGTACAGCGATATAGGAGAAGTTATGAGAGGTGCGTGAAAACACAGCGATATAGGGGAAGGTATGAGAGGTGCACAATAATACAGCGATATAGGGGAAGGTATGGGAGGTGCGCGAAAACAGGGCGATATAGGGGACATTATGAGATTTGCATGAAAACACATCAATATAGGGAAAGGTATGAGATGTACACTAAAATACAGCGATATAGCAGAAGTTATGAGAAGTGCGTGAAAACACAGCGATACAGGGGAAGGTATGAGAGGTGCGCGAAAACACAGCGATATAGGGGACGCTATGGGAGGTGCACGAAAACACAGCGATAAAGGGGACAGTACGAGATGTGCATGAATACACGGCGATATTGGAGAACCCATGAGAGGTGCATGAAAACACAGCGATATAGGAGAAGGTATGAGAGGTGTGCAAAAACACGGCGATATCGGGGAAGTTATGGGAAGTGAGTGAAAACAGGGCGATATAGGGGTAGGTATGAGAGGTGCGCGAAGGCACAGTGATATAGGGGGCCATGGGAGGTGCACGAATACACAGCTATATAAGGGACGTTATGAGATGTGCATGAAAACACGGCAATATGGGGGAAGGTATGAGAGGTGCGCAAAAATACAGCATTATAGCAGAATTTATGAGAGGTGCGTGAAAACACAGTAATATAGGGGAAGGAATGGGAGGTGCGCGAAAACAGTGCGATATAGGAGAAGGTATGAGAGGTGCACGAAAACACAGCGATATAGGGGAATGTATAGGAGGTGCGCAAAAACAGGGCGATATAGGGGAAGATATGAGAGGTACACAAAGGCACAGCGATATAAGGGATGTTATGCGGATGTGCGCGAAAACACAGTGATATAGGGGACGGAATGAGATGTGTATGAAAACACGGCGATATAGAGGAAGCTATGAGAGGTGCGCGAAAACACGGCGATATGGGAGAATATATCAGAGGTGCGTGAAAACACGACGATATAGGGGAAGCTATGAGGGGTGAGCAAAAACACGGCGATATTGGGGAAGCTATGAGATGTGTGCAATAACACAGCGATAAAGTTGAATCTATGGGATGTGCCCGAAAACACAGCGATATAGGGGAGGCTATGGGACGTGCGTGCAAACACGGCAATATAGGGGAACTTATGAGAAGTGCACAAAAACAGGGCGATACAGGGGAATGTATCAGAGGTGCGAGAAAGCACAGCGATATAGGGGACGTTATGAGATGTGCATGAAAACACAGCGATATAGTGGAAGATATGAGAGGTACACGAAAACACGGCGATATTGGAGAATGTATCAGAGGGGTGAAGAAATACAGCGATATAGGGGAAGTAATGAGAGGAGCGAAAACAGCGATCTAGGTGAAGACGAGAGGTGCGCGAAAACACAGCGATATAGGGGAAGCTATGAGAGGTGAGCAAAAACACGGCGATATAGGGGAAGCTGTGAGAGGTGTGCAATAACACAGCGATAAATTTGAATCTATGGGATCTGCGCGAAAAGACAGCGATATAGGGGAAGGTATGAGAAGTGCGCAAGGCACAACAATATAGGGGATGCTACGGGAGGTGCGCGAATGCACAGCGATATAGGGGACGTTATGAGATGTGCATGAAAATACGGCAATATAGGCGAAGGTATGAGATGTACGCAAAAGTACAGCGATATAGGAGAAGTTATGAGAAGTGCGTGAAAACACAGCGATATGGGGGAAGGTATGAGAGGTGCACAATAATACAGCGATATAGGGGAAGGTACGGGAGGTGCGCGAAAACGGCGATATAGGGGATGTTATGAGATTTGCATGAAAACACATCAATATAGGGGAAGGTATGAGATGTGCACAAAAATACAGCGATATAGCAGAAGTTATGAGAGGTGCGTGAAAACACAGCGATACAGGGGAAGGTATGAGAGGTGCGCGAAAACACAGCGATATAGGGGACGCTATGGGAGGTGCGCGAAAACACAGCGATAAAGGGGACAGTACGAGATGTGCATGAATACACGGCGATATTGGGGAAGCCATGAGAGGTGCATGAAAACACAGCGATATAGGGGAAGGTATGAGAGGTGTGCAAAAACACAGCGATATCGGGGAAGTTATGGGAAGTGAGCGAAAACAGGGCAATATAGGGGAAGGTATGAGAGGTGAGCGAAGGCACAGTGATATAGGGTGCTATGGGAGGTGCACGAATACACAGCTATATAGGGGACGTTATGAGATGTGCATGAAAACATGGCAATATGGGGGAAGGTATGAGAACTGCGCAAAAATACAGCATTATAGCAGAATTTATGAGAGGTGCGTGAAAACACAACAATATAGGGGAAGGTAGGAGAGGTGCTCAATAATACAGCGATATAGGGGAAGGTATGGGAGGTGCGCGAAAACAGGGCGATATAGGGGACGTTATGAGATGTGCATGAAAACACGGCAATATAAGGGAAGGTAAGAGAGGTGCCCGAAAACACAGCGTTATAGGGCACGCTATGGGACGTGGGCGAAAACACGGCGATATAGGGGAAATTATGAGAGGTGCGCGAAAACACGGCGATACAGGGGAACGTAACAGAGGTGCGAGAAAACACAGCGAGATAGAGGAAGTAATGAGAGGAGCGAAAACATTGCGATCTAGGTGAAGACGTGAGAGGTGCGCGAAAATACGGCGATATAGGGGAAGGTATGAGAGGTGCCCGAAAACACAGCGATATAGGGGAGGCTATGGGACGTGCGCGCAAACACGGCAATATAGGGGAACTTATGAGATGTGCATGAAAACACAGCGATACAAGGGAAGATATGAGAGGTACACGAAAACACGGCGATATGGGAGAATGTATCAGAGGTGTGAGAAAACACAGCGATATAGGGGAAGTAATGAGAGGAGCAAAAACATATCGATCTATGTGAAGACATGAGAGGTGCGCGAAAACACGGTGATATAGGGGAAGCTATGAGAGGTGAGCAAAAACACGGCGATATAGGGGAAGCTGTGAGAGGTGTGCAATAACACAGCGATAAAGTTGAATCTATGGGATGTGCGCGAAAAGGCAGCGATATAGGGGAATGTATGAGAAGTGCGCAAGGCACAGCAATATAGGGGATGCTATGGGAGGTGCGTGAATACACAGCGATATAGGGGACGTTACGAGATGTGCATTAAAATGCAGCGATATTAAGGAAGAAATAAGAGGTGCAGAAAAGAAGGGCGATATAGGAGAAGTTATGAGAGGTGTGTGAAAAAATAACGATATAGGGGAATGTATGAGAGATGCACGAAAACACAGCGATATAGGGGAAGGTCTGGGAGGTGCGCGAAAACACAGCGATATAGGGGAAGGTCTGGGAGGTGCGCGAAAACACAGCGATATAGGGGAAGGTATCAGAGGTGCGCGAAGGCACAGTGTTATAGGGGATGCTATGGGAGGTGCGCGAATGCACAGCGATATAGGGAACGTTATGAGATGTGCATGAAAACACGGCAATATAGGGGAAGGTATGAGATGTACACAAAAGTACAGCGATATAGGAGAAGTTATGAGAGGTGTGTGAAAAAATAACGATATAGGGGAATGTATGAGAGATGCACGAAAACACAGCGATATAGGGGAAGGTCTGGGAGGTGCGCGAAAACACAGCGATATAGGGGAAGGTCTGGGAGGTGCGCGAAAACACAGCGATATAGGGGAAGGTATCAGAGGTGCGCGAAGGCACAGTGTTATAGGGGATGCTATGGGAGGTGCGCGAATGCACAGCGATATAGGGAACGTTATGAGATGTGCATGAAAACACGGCAATATAGGGGAAGGTATGAGATGTACACAAAAGTACAGCGATATAGGAGAAGTTATGAGAGGTGTGTGAAAACACAACGATATAGGGGAAGGTAGGAGAGGTGCACAATAATACAGCGATATAGGGGAACGTATGTGAGGTGCACGAAGGCACAGCGATATAGGGGATGCTACGGGAAGTGCGTGAATACACAGCCATATAGGGGACGTTATGAGATGTGCATGAAAATGCAGCGATATTAGGGAAGATATAAGAGGTGCACAAAAACACAGCAATATAGGAGAAGTTATGAGAGGTGTGTGAAAACACAGCGATATAGGGGAAGGAATGAGAGGAGCGCGACAACAGGGCGATATAGGGGAAGGTATGAGAGGTGCGCGAAGGCACAGCGATATAGGGGATTCTATGGGAGGTGCGCGAATACACAGCGATATAGGGGACGTTATGAGATGTGCATAAAAACACGGCAATATAGGGGAAGTTATGAGAGGGGCGCAAAAATACAGCAATATAGGAAAAGTTATGAGAGGTGAGTGAAAACACAGCGATATAGGGGGAGGTATGAAAGGTGCACGAAAACACAGCGATACAGGGGAATTTATGGGAGGTGCTCGAAAACAGGGCGATATAGGGGAAGGTATGAGAGGAGTGTGAAGACACAGCAATATAGGGGATGCTATGGGAGGGGCGCGAAAACACAGTGATATAGGGGATTCTATGAGAGGTGCGCAAAAACAGGGCAATATAGTGGAAGCTATGGGATGTGTGCGAAAACACGGCGATACAGGGGAATGTATCAGAGGTGCGAGAAAACACAGCGATATAGGGGACGCTATGGGCCGTGCACGAAAACACAGTGATATAGGGGAAGTAATGAGAGGAGCGAAAACATACCAATGTCAGCGAAGCTATGGGAGGTGCGCGAAAACACAACGATATAGGGGACGGTATGAGATGTGCATGAATACACGGCGATATTGGGGAAGCCATGAGAGGTGCCTGAAAACACAGCGATATAGGGGAAGGTATGAGAGGTGGGTGAGAACACAGCAATATAGTTGAAGGTATGAGAGGTGCACGAAAACACGGCGATATCGGGAAAGTTATGGGAAGTGAGCGAAAACAGGGCGATATAGGGGAAGGTATGAGAGGTACGCGAAGGCACAGTTATATTGGGGATGCTATGGCAGGTGCGCGAATACACAGAGATATAGGAGACGTTATGAGATGTGCATGAAAACACGGCGATATTGGGGAAGCCATGAGAGGTGTGCGAAAATACAGCGATATTTGGGAGGTATGGGAGGTGCGCGAAAACAGGACGATATAGGTTAAGGTATGGGAAGTGCGCGAAAACAGGGCAATATAGTGGAAGGTATGAGAGGTGCCCGAAAACAGAGCGATATAGGCGACGCAATGGGACGTGCGCGAAAACACGGCGATATAGGGGAAATTATGAGAGGTGCGCGAAAACACGGCGATACTGGGGAATGTATCAGAGGTACGAGGAAACACAGCGATATAAGGGAAGCAATGAGAGGAGTGAAAGCATAGCAATATAGGTGAAGACATGAGAGGTGCGCGAAAACACGACGATATAGGGGAAGCTGTGAGAGGTGAGCAATAGCACAGAGATAAAGGTGAAGCTATGGGATATGCGCGAAAAGACAGCGATATAGGGGTATGCATGAGTGGTGCGTGATAACACAGCGATATAGGGGACGGTATGAGATGTGCATGAATACACGGCGATAGTCGGGAAACAATGACAGGTGTGTGAAAACACAGCAATATAGGGGAAGTTATGAGAGGTGCGTGAAAACACAGTGATATAGGGGATGGTATGAGGGGTGCGCGAAAACAGGGCGATATAGGGGAAGTTATGCGAGGTGCATGAAAACACAGCGATATAGGGGACGTTATGAGATGTGCATGAAAACACAGAGATATAGGGGAAGGTATGAGTGGTGCGCAAAGGCACAGCGATATAGGGGATGTTATGGGAGGTGCGCGAATACAAGGCCATATAGGGGAAGGTATGTGAGGTGCACGAAGGCACAGCGATATAGGGGATTCTATGGGAGGTGCGCGAATACACAGCAATATAGGGGACGTTATGAGATGTGCATAAAAACACGGCTATATAGGGGAAGTTATGAGAGGTGTGCAAAAATACAGCAATATAGGAGAAGTTATGAGAGGTGAGTGAAAACACAGCGATATAGGGGGAGGTATGAAAGGTGCACAAAAACACAGCGATATAGGGGAATTTATGGGAGGTGCTCGAAAACAGGGCAATATAGGGGAAGCTATGAGAGGAGTGTGAAGACACAGCAATATAGGGGATGCTATGGGAGGTGCATGAAAACACAGTGATATAGGGGAAGACATGAGAGGTGCGTGAAAGTAGGGGAATATAGTGGAAGCTATGAGAGGTGAGCAATAACACAGCGATAAAGGTGAATCTATGGGATGTGCGCAAAAACACAGCGATATACGGGAAGGTATGAGAGGTGCGCAAGGCACAGCAATATAGGGGATGCTATGGTAGATGCCTGAATACACAGCGATATACGGGACGTTATGAGATGTGCATGAAAACGCAGCGATATTAAGGAAGGTATGAGAGGTTCACAAAAACGCAGCGATATAGCAGAATGAATGGGAGGTGCGCGAAAACAGGGCGATATAGGTGAAGGTATGAGAGGTGCGTGAAGGCACAGCAATATAGGGGATGCTAAGGGAGGTGCACGAATACACAGCGATATAGGGGACGTTAGGAGATGTGCATGAAAACACGGCAATATAGGGGATGCCATGAGAGGTGTGCGAAAACACGGCGATACAGGGGAATGTATCAGAGGTACGAGAAAACACAGCGATATAGGGGACGCTATGGGCCGTGCACGAAAACACAGTGATATAGGGGAAGTAATGAGAGGAGCGAAAACATACCGATGTCAGCGAAGCTATGGGAGGTGCGTGAAAACAGGACGATATAGGTTAAGGTATAGGAAGTGCGCGAAAACAGGGCAATGTAGTGGAAGGTATGAGAGGTGCCCGAAAACAGAGCGATATAGGCGACGCAATGGGACGTGCGCGAAAACACGGCGATATAGGATAAATTATGAGAGGTGCGCGAAAACACGGCGATACTGGGGAATGTATCAGAGGTACGAGAAAACACAGCGATATAAGGGAAGCAATGAGAGGAGTGAAAACATAGCAATATAGGTGAAGACATGAGAGGTGCGCGAAAACACGGCGATATAGGGGAAGCTGTGAGAGGTGAGCAATAACACAGAGATAAAGGTGAAGCTATGGGATATGCGCGAAAAGACAGCGATATAGGGGTATGTATGAGAGGTGTGTGATAACACAGCGATATAGGGGACGGTATGAGATGTGCATGAATACACGGCGATAGTCGGGAAACAATGACAGGTGTGTGAAAACACAGCAATATAGGGGAAGTTATGCGAGGTGCATGAAAACACAGCGATATAGGGGACGTTATGAGATGTGCATGAAAACACAGAGATATAGGGGAAGGTATGAGTGGTGCGCAAAGGCACAGCGATATAGGGGATGTTATGGGAGGTGCGTGAAAACACAGCGATATAGGGGACGCTATGAGATGTGCATTAAAACGCAGCGATATTAGAGAAGATATAAGAGGTGCACAAAAACACAGCGATATAGGAGAAGTTATGAGAGGTGTATGAAAACACAGCGATATAGGGGAAGGAATGAGAGGTGCACGAAGGCACAGAGATATAAGGGATTCTATGGGAGGTGCGCGAATACACGGCGATATAGGGGAAGAAATGAGAGGAGCGAAAACATACCGATGTCAGCGAAGCTATGGGAGGTGCGTGAAAACACAACGATATAGGGGACGGTATGAGATGTGAATGAATACACGGCGATATTGGAGAAGCCATGAGAGGTGCGCGAAAACACAATGATATAGGGGAAGGAATGAGAGGTGCGCGAAAACGCCGGCGATATAGGGAAAATAATGAGAGGTGCGCGAAAACACGGCGATACAGGGGAATGTATCAGAGGTGCGAGAAAGCACAGCGATATAGGGGACGTTATGAGATGTGCATGAAAACACAGCGATATAGGGGAAGATATGAGAGGTACACGAAGGCACAGCGATATAGGGGATTCTATGGGATGTGCGCGAAAACACAGCAATATAGGGGACGTTATGAGATGTGCATAAAAGCACGGCTATATAGGGGAAGTTATGAGAGCTGCGCAAAAATACAGCAAAAAAGAGAAGTTATGAGAGGTGAGTGAAAACACAGCGATATAGGGGGAGGTATGAAAGGTGCACAAAAACACAGCGATATAGTGGAATTTATGGGAGGTGCTCGAAAACAGGGCGATATAGGGGAAGCTATGAGAGGAGTGTGAAGACACAGCAATATAGGGGATGCTAAGGGAGGTGCGTGAAAACACAGTGATATAGGGGAAGACATGAGAGGTGCGTGAAAGTAGGGCAATATAGTGGAAGCTATGAGAGGTGAGCAATAACACAGCGATAAAGGTGAATCTATGGGATGTGCGCAAAAACACAGCGATATAGGGGAAGGTATGAGAGGTGCGCAAGGCACAGCAATATAGGGGGATGCTATGGGAGATGTGTGAATACACAGCGATATACAGGACGTTATGAGATGTGCATGAAAACGCAGCGATATTAAGGAAGGTATGAGAGGTTCACAAAAACGCAGCGATATAGGAGAATGAATGGGAGGTGCGCGAAAACAGGGCGATATAGGTGAAGGTATGAGAGGTGCGTGAAGGCACAGCAATATAGGGGATGCTAAGGGAGGTGCACAAATACACAGCGATATAGGGGACGTTAGGAGATGTGCATGAAAACACGGCAATATAGGGGATGCTATGAGAGGTGTGCGAAAACACGGCGATATAGGGGACGGTAAGAGATTTGTATGAAGACACGGCGATATAGGGGAAGACATGAGAGGTGCGCGAAAACAGGGCAATATAGCGGAAGTTATGGGAGGTGTTCGAAAACAGGGCGATATAGGGGAAGGCATGAGAGGTGCGTGAAAACACAACGATATAGGAGGAGGTATGGGAATTGCGCGAAAACAGCGATATAGGGGAAGGTATGAGAGGTGTGCGAAGGCACAGCAATATAGGGGATGCTATGGGAGGTACGCGAAAACACAGTGATATAGGGGATGCTATGAGAGGTGCGCAAAAACAGGGCAATATAGTGGAAGCTATGGGATGTGTGCGAAAACACGGCGATACAGGGGAATGTATCAGAGGTGCGAGAAAACACAGCGATATAGGGGACGCTATGGGCCGTGCACAAAAACACAGAGATATAGGGGAAGTAATGAGAGGAGCGAAAACATACCGATGTCAGCGAAGCTATGGGAGGTGCGTGAAAACACAACGATATAGGGGACGGTATGAGATGTGAATGAATACACGGCGATATTGGGGAAGCCATGAGAGGTGCGCGAAAACACAATGATATAGGGGAAGAAATGAGAGGTGCGCGAAAACACGGCGATATAGGGAAAATAATGAGAGGTGCGCGAAAACACGGCGATACAGGGGAATGCATCAGAGGTGCGAGAAAGCACAGCGATATAGGGGACGTTATGAGATCTGCATGAAAACACAGCGATATCGGGGAAGATATGAGAGGTACACGAAGGCACAGCGATATAGGGGATGCTATGGGATTTGCGCGAAAACACAGTGATATAGGAGACAGTATGAGATGTGCATGAAAACACGGCGATATAGGGGAAGCTATGAGAGGTGCGCGAAAACACGGCAAAATGGGAGAATGTATCGGAGGTGCGAGAAAACAGCGATAGAGGGGAAGTAATGAGAGGAGCGAAAACATAGCGATCTAGGTGAAGACATGAGAGGTGCACGAAAACACGGCAATATAGGGGAAGCTATGAGAGGTGAGCAAAAACACGGCGATATAGGGGAAGCTGTGAGAGGTGTGCAATAATACAGCGATAAAGTTGAATCTGTGGGATGTGCGCGAAAAGACAGCGATATAGGGGAAGGTATGAGAGGTGCGCAAGGCACCGCGATATAGGGGATGCTATGGGAGGTGCGTGAAAACACAGCGATATAGGGGACGCTATGAGATGTGCATTAAAACGTAGCGATATTAGGGAAGATATAAGAGGTGCACAAAAACACAGCGATATAGGAGAAGTTATGAGAGGTGTCTGAAAACACAGCGATATAGTGGAAGGTATGAGAGGTGCACGAAAACACAGCTATATAGGGGAAGGTATGTGAGGTGCTCGAAAACAGGGCGATATAGGGGAAGGTATGAGATGAGTGCGAAGACACAGCAATATAGGGCATGCTATGGGAGGTACGCGAAAACACAGTGATATAGGGGAAGACATGAGAGGTGCGAGAAAGCAGGAGAATATAGTGGAAGCTATTAGAGGTGAGCAAAAACACGGTGATATAGGGGAAGCTATGAGAGGTGAGCAATAACACAGCGATAAAGGTGAATCTATGGGATGTGCGCAAAAACACAGCTACATAGGGGAAGGTATGAGAGGTGCGCAAGGCACAGCGATATAGGGGATGCTATGGGAGGTGCGTAAATACACAGCGATATACAGGACGTTATGAGGTGTGCATGAAAACGCAGCGATATTAGGGAAGGTATGAGAGGTTCACAAAAGCACAGCGACATGGGAGAATGAATGGGAAGTGTGCGAAAACAGGGCGATATAGGCGAAGGTATGAGAAGTGCGCGAAGGCACGGCAATATGTGGGAGGCTATGGGAGGTGCGCGACTACACAGTGATATAGGGGACGTTATGAGATGTGCATAAAAACACAGCGATATAGGGGATGCTATGGGAGGTGCGTGAATACACAGCGATATAGGGGACGTTATGAGATGTGCAGGAAGAATCAGCGATATTAGGGAAGATATAAGAGGTGCACAAAAACACAGCGATATAGGAGAAGTTAAGAGAGGTGCGTGAAAACACAGCGATATAGAGGGATGTATGAGAGGTGCACGAAAACACAGCGATACAGGGGAAGGTATGAGAGGTGCACGAAAACACAGCGATACAGGGGAAGGTATGGGAGGTGCTCGAAAACAGGGCGATATACGGGACGGTATGACATTTGTATGAAAACACGGCGATATAGGGGAAGCTATGAGAGGTGCGCGAAAGCACGGCAATATAGGGGAAGGTATGAGAGGTGCACAAAGGCACAGCGATATAGGGGATGTTATGGGAGGTGCGCGAATACAGGGCAATATAGGGGAAGGTATGTGAGGTGCACGAAGGCACAGCGATATAGAGGATGCTACGGGAGGTGCGTGAATACACAGCGATATAGGGGACGTTATGAGATGTGCATGAAAACGCAGCGATATTAGGGAAGATATAAGAGGTGCACAAAAACAAAGCGATATAGGAGAAGTTATGAGAGGTGTGTGAAAACACAGCGATATAGGGGAAGGTATGAGAGGTGCACAAAGGCACAGCGATATAGGGGATGTTATGGGAGGTGCGCGAATACAGGGCAATATAGGGGAAGGTATGTGAGGTGCACGAAGGCACAGCGATATAGGGGATGCTACGGGAGGTGCGTGAATACACAGCGATATAGGGGACGTTATGAGATGTGCATGAAAACGCAGCGATATTAGGGAAGATATAAGAGGTGCACAAAAACAAAGCGATATAGGAGAAGTTATGAGAGGTGAGTGAAAACACAGCGATATAGGGGGAGGTATGAAAGGTGCACAAAAACACAGCGATATAGGGGAATTTATGGGAGGTGCTCGAAAACAGGGCGATATAGGGGAAGCTATGAGAGGAGTGTGAAGACACAGCAATATAGGGGATGCTATGGGAGGTGCGTGAAAACACAGTGATATAGGGGAAGACATGAGAGTGCGTGAAAGTAGGGCAATATAGTGGAAGCTATGAGAGGTGAGCAATAACACAGCGATAAAGGTGAATCTATGGGATGTGCGCAAAAACACAGCGATATAGGGGAAGGTATGATAGGTGCGCAAGGCGCAGCAATATAGGGGATGCTATGGGAGGTGCGTGAATACACAGCGATATACAGGACGTTATGAGGTGTGCATGAAGACGCAGCGATATTAGGGAAGGTATGAGAGGTTCACAAAAGCACAGCGACATGGGAGAATGAATGGGAAGTGTGCGAAAACAGGGCGATATAGGCGAAGGTATGAGAAGTGCGCGAAGGCACAGCAATATGTGGGAGGCTATGGGAGGTGCGCGACTACACAGTGATATAGGGGACGTTATGAGATGTGCATAAAAACACAGCGATACAGAGGAAGGTATGGGAGGTGCTCGAAAACAGGGCGATATAGGGGACGGTATGAGATTTGGATGAAAACACGGTGATATAGGGGAAGCTATGAGAGGTGCGCGAAAACAGGGCGATATAGGGGACGGTATGAGAGGTGCGCAAGGCACAGCGATATAGGGGATGCTATGGGAGGTGCGTGAATACACAGCGATATACGGGACGTTATGAGATGTGCATGAAAACGCAGCGATATTAGAGAAGGTATGAGAGGTTCACAAAAGCATGGCGACATAGGAGAATGAATGGGAAGTGTGCAAAAACGGCGATATAGGTGTAGGTATGAGAAGTGCGCGAAGGCACAGCAATATGTGGGAGGCTATGGGAGGTGCGCGACTACACAGTGATATGGGGGACGTTATGAGATGTGCATAAAAACACAGCGATATAGGGGAAGTTATGAGAGGTGCGCAAAAATGCAGCAATATAGGAGAAGTTATGAGAGGTGCGTGAAAACACAGCGATATAGGGGAAGGCATGAGAGGTACGCGAAGGTACCGTTATATAGGGGTGCTGTGGGAGGTGCAGGAATACACAGCGATATAGGGGACGTTATGAGATGTGCATGAAAACACGGCAATATAGGGGAAGGTATGAGAGGTGCCCGAAAACACAGCATTATAGGGGACGCTATGGGACGTGAGCGAAAACACGGCGATATAGGGGAAATTATGAGAGGTGCGCGAAAACACGGTGATACAGGGGAATGTATCAGAGGTGTGAGAAAACACAGCGATATAGGGGAAGTAATGAGAGGAGCGAAAACATAGCGATCCAGGTGAAGACATGAGAGGTGCGCGAAAACACGGCGATATAGGGGAAGCTATGAAAGGTGAGCAAAAACACGGCGATATAGGGGAAGCTCTGAGAGGTGTGCGATAACACAGTGATAAAGCTGAATCTTTGGGATGTGTGCGAAAAGACAGCGATATAGGGGAAGGTATGGGAGGTGCGCAAGGCACAGCGATATAGGGGATGCTATGGGAGGTGCGTGAATACACAGCGATATAGGGGACGTTATGAGATGTGCAGGAAGAATCAGCGATATTAGGGAAGATATAAGAGGTGCACAAAAACACAGCGATATAGGAGAAGTTAAGAGAGGTGCGTGAAAACACAGCGATATAGAGGGATGTATGAGAGGTGCACGAAAACACAGCGATACAGGGGAAGGTATGAGAGGTGCACGAAAACACAGCGATACAGGGGAAGGTATGGGAGGTGCTCGAAAACAGGGCGATATACGGGACGGTATGACATTTGTATGAAAACACGGCGATATAGGGGAAGCTATGAGAGGTGCGCGAAAGCACGGCAATATAGGGGAAGGTATGAGAGGTGCACAAAGGCACAGCGATATAGGGGATGTTATGGGAGGTGCGCGAATACAGGGCAATATAGGGGAAGGTATGTGAGGTGCACGAAGGCACAGCGATATAGAGGATGCTACGGGAGGTGCGTGAATACACAGCGATATAGGGGACGTTATGAGATGTGCATGAAAACGCAGCGATATTAGGGAAGATGTAAGAGGTGCACAAAAACAAAGCGATATAGGAGAAGTTATGAGAGGTGTGTGAAAACACAGCGATATAGAGGAAGGTATGAGAGGTGCACAAAGGCACAGCGATATAGGGGATGTTATGGGAGGTGCGCGAATACAGGGCAATATAGGGGAAGGTATGTGAGGTGCACGAAGGCACAGCGATATAGGGGTTGCTACGGGAGGTGCGTGAATACACAGCGATATAGGGGACGTTATGAGATGTGCATGAAAACGCAGCGATATTAGGGAAGATATAAGAGGTGCACAAAAACAAAGCGATATAGGAGAAGTTATGAGAGGTGAGTGAAAACACAGCGATATAGGGGGAGGTATGAAAGGTGCACAAAAACACAGCGATATAGGGGAATTTATGGGAGGTGCTCGAAAACAGGGCGATTTAGGGGAAGGTATGAGATGAGTGCGAAGACACAGCAATATAGGGCATGCTATGGGAGGTACGCGAAAACACAGTGATATAGGGGAAGACATGAGAGGTGCGAGAAAGCAGGAGAATATAGTGGAAGCTATTAGAGGTGAGCAAAAACACGGTGATATAGGGGAAGCTATGAGAGGTGAGCAATAACACAGCGATAAAGGTGAATCTATGGGATGTGCGCAAAAACACAGCTACATAGGGGAAGGTATGAGAGGTGCGCAAGGCACAGCGATATAGGGGATGCTATGGGAGGTGCGTAAATACACAGCGATATACAGGACGTTATGAGGTGTGCATGAAAACGCAGCGATATTAGGGAAGGTATGAGAGGTTCACAAAAGCACAGCGACATGGGAGAATGAATGGGAAGTGTGCGAAAACAGGGCGATATAGGCGAAGATATGAGAAGTGCGCGAAGGCACGGCAATATGTGGGAGGCTATGGGAGGTGCGCGACTACACAGTGATATAGGGGACGTTATGAGATGTGCATAAAAACACAGCGATACAGAGGAAGGTATGGGAGGTGCGCGAAAACACGGCGATATAGGGGAAGCTATGAAAGGTGAGCAAAAACACGGCGATATAGGGGAAGCTCTGAGAGGTGTGCAATAACACAGTGATAAAGCTGAATCTATGGGATGTGTGCGAAAAGACAGCGATATAGGGGAAGGTATGGGAGGTGCGCAAGGCACAGCGATATAGGGGATGCTATGGGAGGTGCGTGAATACACAGCGATATAGGGGACGTTATGAGATGTGCAGGAAGAATCAGCGATATTAGGGAAGATATAAGAGGTGCACAAAAACACAGCGATATAGGAGAATTTAAGAGAGGTGCGTGAAAACACAGCGATATAGAGGGATGTATGAGAGGTGCACGAAAACACAGCGATACAGGGGAAGGTATGAGAGGTGCACGAAAACACAGCGATACAGGGGAAGGTATGGGAGGTGCTCGAAAACAGGGCGATATACGGGACGGTATGACATTTGTATGAAAACACGGCGATATAGGGGAAGCTATGAGAGGTGCGCGAAAGCACGGCAATATAGGGGAAGGTATGAGAGGTGCACAAAGGCACAGCGATATAGGGGATGTTATGGGAGGTGCGCGAATACAGGGCAATATAGGGGAAGGTATGTGAGGTGCACGAAGGCACAGCGATATAGAGGATGCTACGGGAGGTGCGTGAATACACAGCGATATAGGGGACGTTATGAGACGTGCATGAAAACGCAGCGATATTAGGGAAGATATAAGAGGTGCACAAAAACAAAGCGATATAGGAGAAGTTATGAGAGGTGTGTGAAAACACAGCGATATAGGGGAAGGTATGAGAGGTGCACAAAGGCACAGCGATATAGGGGATGTTATGGGAGGTGCGCGAATACAGGGCAATATAGGGGAAGGTATGTGAGGTGCACGAAGGCACAGCGATATAGGGGATGCTACGGGAGGTGCGTGAATACACAGCGATATAGGGGACGTTATGAGATGTGCATGAAAACGCAGCGATATTAGGGAAGATATAAGAGGTGCACAAAAACAAAGCGATATAGGAGAAGTTATGAGAGGTGAGTGAAAACACAGCGATATAGGGGGAGGTATGAAAGGTGCACAAAAACACAGCGATATAGGGGAATTTATGGGAGGTGCTCGAAAACAGGGCAATATAGGGGAAGCTATGAGAGGAGTGTGAAGACACAGCAATATAGGGGATGCTATGGGAGGTGCGTGAAAACACAGTGATATAGGGGAAGACATGAGAGTGCGTGAAAGTAGGGCAATATAGTGGAAGCTATGAGAGGTGAGCAATAACACAGCGATAAAGGTGAATCTATGGGATGTGCGCAAAAACACAGCGATATAGGGGAAGGTATGATAGGTGCGCAAGGCGCAGCAATATAGGGGATGCTATGGGAGGTGCGTGAATACACAGCGATATACAGGACGTTATGAGGTGTGCATGAAAACGCAGCGATATTAGGGAAGGTATGAGAGGTTCACAAAAGCACAGCGACATGGGAGAATGAATGGGAAAAGGGCGATATAGGCGAAGGTATGAGAAGTGCGCGAAGGCACAGCAATATGTGGGAGGCTATGGGAGGTGCGCGACTACACAGTGATATAGGGGACGTTATGAGATGTGCATAAAAACACAGCGATACAGAGGAAGGTATGGGAGGTGCTCGAAAACAGGGCGATATAGGGGACGGTATGAGATTTGGATGAAAACACGGTGATATAGGGGAAGCTATGAGAGGTGCGCGAAAACAGGGCGATATAGGGGACGGTATGAGAGGTGCGCAAGGCACAGCGATATAGGGGATGCTATGGGAGGTGCGTGAATACACAGCGATATACGGGACGTTATGAGATGTGCATGAAAACGCAGCGATATTAGAGAAGGTATGAGAGGTTCACAAAAGCAAGGCGACATAGGAGAATGAATGGGAAGTGTGCAAAAACGGCGATATAGGTGTAGGTATGAGAAGTGCGCGAAGGCACAGCAATATGTGGGAGGCTATGGGAGGTGCGCGACTACACAGTGATATGGGGGACGTTATGAGATGTGCATGAAAACACAGCAATATAGGGGAAGCTATGAGAGGTGCGCGAAAACACGGCCATATAGGAGACGGTATGAGATTTGTATGAAGACACGGCGATATAGGGGAAGACATGAGAGGTGCGCGAAAACAGGGCAATATAGTGGAAGTTATGGGAGGTGCTCGAAAACAGGGCGATATAGGGGAAGGCATGAGAGGTGCGTGAAAACACAACGATATAGGAGAAGGTATAGGAGTTGCGCGAAAATGGCGATATAGGGGAAGGTATGAGAGGTGTGCGAAGGCACAGCAATATAGGGGATGCTATGGGAGGTACGCGAAAGCACAGTGATATAGGGGATGCTATGAGAGGTGCGCAAAAACAGGGCAATAAAGTGGAAGCTATGGGATGTGTGCGAAAACACGGCGATGCAGGGGAATGTATCAGAGGTACGAGAAAACACAGCGATTTCGGGGACGCTATGGGCCCTGCACGAAAACACAGTGATATAGGGGAAGTAATGAGAGGAGTGAAAACATACCGATGTTAGCGAAGCTATGGGAGGTGCGTGAAAAC
Organism: Mobula birostris; assembly: GCF_030028105.1. Classification (NCBI taxonomy): domain Eukaryota; kingdom Metazoa; phylum Chordata; class Chondrichthyes; order Myliobatiformes; family Myliobatidae; genus Mobula; species Mobula birostris. Next base: position 15,949 of record NW_027274502.1, on the reverse strand, counting down.
AGGACGATATAGGTTAAGGTATGGGAAATGCGCGAAAACAGGGCAATATAGTGGAAGGTATGAGAGGTGCCTGAAAACAGAGCGATATAGGCGACGCAATGGGACGTGCGCGAAAACACGGCGATATAGGGAAAATTATGAGAGGTGCGCGAAAACACGGCGATACTGGGGAATGTATCAGAGGTACGAGAAAACACAGCGATATAAGGGAAGCAATGAGAGGAGTGAAAACATAGCAATATAGGTGAACACATGAGAGGTGCGCGAAAACACGGCGATATAGGGGAAGCTGTGAGAGGTGAGCAATAACACAGAGATAAAGGTGAAGCTATGGGATATGTGCGAAAAGACAGCGATATAGGGGTACGTATGAGAGGTGCGTGATAACACAGCGATATAGGGGACGGTATGAGATGTGCATGAATACACGGCGATAGTCGGGAAACAATGACAGGTGTGTGAAAACGCAGCAATATAGGGGAAGTTATGAGAGGTGCGTGAAAACACAGTGATATAGGGGATGGTATGAGAGGTGCGCGAAAACAGGGCGATATAGGGGAAGTTATGCGAGGTGCATGAAAGCACAGCGATATAGGGGACGTTATGAGATGTGCATGAAAACACAAAGATATAGGGGAAGGTATGAGTGGTGCGCAAAGGCACAGCGATATAGGGGATGTTATGGGAGGTGCGTGAAAACACAGCGATATAGTGGAAGGTATGAGAGGTGCATGAAAACACAGTGATATAGGGGAAGGAATGAGAGGTGCACGAAGGCACAGTGATATAGGGGATTCTATGGGAGGTGCGCGAATACACAGCGATATAGGGGACGTTACGAGATGTGCATAAAAACACGGCGATATAGGGGAAGTTATGAGAGGTGCGCAAAAATACAGCAATATAGGAGAAGTTATGAGAGGTGAGTGAAAACACAGCGATATAGGAGGAGGTATGAAAGGTGCACGAAAACACAGCGATATATGGGAAGGTATGGGAGGTGCTCGAAAACAGAGCGATATACGGGACGGTATGACATTTGTATGAAAACACGGCGATATAGGGGAAGCTATGAGAGGTGCGCGAAAGCACGGCAATATAGGGGAAGGTATGAGAGGTGCACAAAGGCACAGCGATATAGGGGATGTTATGGGAGGTGCGCGAATACAGGGCAATATAGGGGAAGGTATGTGAGGTGCACGAAGGCACAGCGATATAGAGGATGCTACGGGAGGTGCGTGAATACACAGCGATATAGGGGACGTTATGAGATGTGCATGAAAACGCAGCGATATTAGGGAAGATATAAGAGGTGCACAAAAACAAAGCGATATAGGAGAAGTTATGAGAGGTGTGTGAAAACACAGCGATATAGGGGAAGGTATGAGAGGTGCACAAAGGCACAGCGATATAGGGGATGTTATGGGAGGTGCGCGAATACAGGGCAATATAGGGGAAGGTATGTGAGGTGCACGAAGGCACAGCGATATAGGGGATGCTACGGGAGGTGCGTGAATACACAGCGATATAGGGGACGTTATGAGATGTGCATGAAAACGCAGCGATATTAGGGAAGATATAAGAGGTGCACAAAAACAAAGCGATATAGGAGAAGTTATGAGAGGTGAGTGAAAACACAGCGATATAGGGGGAGGTATGAAAGGTGCACAAAAACACAGCGATATAGGGGAATTTATGGGAGGTGCTCGAAAACAGGGCAATATAGGGGAAGCTATGAGAGGAGTGTGAAGACACAGCAATATAGGGGATGCTATGGGAGGTGCGTGAAAACACAGTGATATAGGGGAAGACATGAGAGTGCGTGAAAGTAGGGCAATATAGTGGAAGCTATGAGAGGTGAGCAATAACACAGCGATAAAGGTGAATCTATGGGATGTGCGCAAAAACACAGCGATATAGGGGAAGGTATGATAGGTGCGCAAGGCGCAGCAATATAGGGGATGCTATGGGAGGTGCGTGAATACACAGCGATATACAGGACGTTATGAGGTGTGCATGAAAACGCAGCGATATTAGGGAAGGTATGAGAGGTTCACAAAAGCACAGCGACATGGGAGAATGAATGGGAAGTGTGCGAAAACAGGGCGATATAGGCGAAGGTATGAGAAGTGCGCGAAGGCACAGCAATATGTGGGAGGCTATGGGAGGTGCGCGACTACACAGTGATATAGGGGACGTTATGAGATGTGCATAAAAACACAGCGATACAGAGGAAGGTATGGGAGGTGCTCGAAAACAGGGCGATATAGGGGACGGTATGAGATTTGGATGAAAACACGGTGATATAGGGGAAGCTATGAGAGGTGCGCGAAAACAGGGCGATATAGGGGACGGTATGAGAGGTGCGCAAGGCACAGCGATATAGGGGATGCTATGGGAGGTGCGTGAATACACAGCGATATACGGGACGTTATGAGATGTGCATGAAAACGCAGCGATATTAGAGAAGGTATGAGAGGTTCACAAAAGCAAGGCGACATAGGAGAATGAATGGGAAGTGTGCAAAAACGGCGATATAGGTGTAGGTATGAGAAGTGCGCGAAGGCACAGCAATATGTGGGAGGCTATGGGAGGTGCGCGACTACACAGTGATATGGGGGACGTTATGAGATGTGCATGAAAACACAGCAATATAGGGGAAGCTATGAGAGGTGCGCGAAAACACGGCGATATAGGAGACGGTATGAGATTTGTATGAAGACACGGCGATATAGGGGAAGACATGAGAGGTGCGCGAAAAACAGGGCAATATAGTGGAAGTTATGGGAGGTGCTCGAAAACAGGGCGATATAGGGGAAGGCATGAGAGGTGCGTGAAAACACAACGATATAGGAGAAGGTATAGGAGTTGCGCGAAAATGGCGATATAGGGGAAGGTATGAGAGGTGTGCGAAGGCACAGCAATATAGGGGATGCTATGGGAGGTACGCGAAAGCACAGTGATATAGGGGATGCTATGAGAGGTGCGCAAAAACAGGGCAATAAAGTGGAAGCTATGGGATGTGTGCGAAAACACGGCGATGCAGGGGAATGTATCAGAGGTACGAGAAAACACAGCGATTTCGGGGACGCTATGGGCCCTGCACGAAAACACAGTGATATAGGGGAAGTAATGAGAGGAGTGAAAACATACCGATGTTAGCGAAGCTATGGGAGGTGCGTGAAAACAGGACGATATAGGTTAAGGTATGGGAAATGCGCGAAAACAGGGCAATATAGTGGAAGGTATGAGAGGTGCCTGAAAACAGAGCGATATAGGCGACGCAATGGGACGTGCGCGAAAACACGGCGATATAGGGAAAATTATGAGAGGTGCGCGAAAACACGGCGATACTGGGGAATGTATCAGAGGTACGAGAAAACACAGCGATATAAGGGAAGCAATGAGAGGAGTGAAAACATAGCAATATAGGTGAACACATGAGAGGTGCGCGAAAACACGGCGATATAGGGGAAGCTGTGAGAGGTGAGCAATAACACAGAGATAAAGGTGAAGCTATGGGATATGTGCGAAAAGACAGCGATATAGGGGTATGTATGAGAGGTGCGTGATAACACAGCGATATAGGGGACGGTATGAGATGTGCATGAATACACGGCGATAGTCGGGAAACAATGACAGGTGTGTGAAAACGCAGCAATATAGGGGAAGTTATGAGAGGTGCGTGAAAACACAGTGATATAGGGGATGGTATGAGAGGTGCGCGAAAACAGGGCGATATAGGGGAAGTTATGCGAGGTGCATGAAAGCACAGCGATATAGGGGACGTTATGAGATGTGCATGAAAACACAAAGATATAGGGGAAGGTATGAGTGGTGCGCAAAGGCACAGCGATATAGGGGATGTTATGGGAGGTGCGTGAAAACACAGCGATATAGTGGAAGGTATGAGAGGTGCATGAAAACACAGTGATATAGGGGAAGGAATGAGAGGTGCACGAAGGCACAGTGATATAGGGGATTCTATGGGAGGTGCGCGAATACACAGCGATATAGGGGACGTTATGAGATGTGCATAAAAACACGGCGATATAGGGGAAGTTATGAGAGGTGCGCAAAAATACAGCAATATAGGAGAAGTTATGAGAGGTGAGTGAAAACACAGCGATATAGGAGGAGGTATGAAAGGTGCACGAAAACACAGCGATATATGGGAAGGTATGGGAGGTGCTCAAAAACAGGGCGATATAGGGGAAGGTATGAGATGATTGCGAAGACACAGCAATATAGAGCCTGCTATGGGAGGTACGCGAAAACACAGTGATATAGGGGAAGACATGAGAGGTGCGAGAAAGCAGGAGAATATAGTGGAAGCTATGAGAGGTGAGCAAAAACACGGTGATATAGGGGAAGCTATGAGAGGTGAGCAATAACACAGAGATAAAGGTGAAGCTATGGGATATGCCCGAAAAGACAGAGATATAGGGGTATGTATGAGAGGTGCGCGAAAACAAAGCGATGTAGGGGACGGTATGAGATGTGCATGAATACACGGCGATAGTCGGGAATCAATGACAGGTGTGCGAAAACATAGCGATATAGGGCAAGTTATGAGAGGTGCGTGAAAACACAGTATTATAGGGGAAGGTATGATAGGTGCGCGAAAACAGGGCGATATAGGGGAGTTATGCGAGGTTTATGAAAACAGAGCGATATAGGGGACGTTATGAGATGTGCATGAAAACACAGAGATATAGGGGAAGGTATGAGATGTGCACAAAGGCACAGCGATATAGGGGATGTTATGGGAGGTGCGCGAATACAGGGCAATATAGGGGAAGGTATGTGAGGTGCACGAAGGCACAGCGATATAGGGGATGCTACGGGAGGTGCGTGAATACACAGCGATATAGGGGACGTTATGAGATGTGCATGAAAACGCAGCGATATTAGGGAAGATATAAGAGGTGCACAAAAACAAAGCGATATAGGAGAAGTTATGAGAGGTGAGTGAAAAACAGCGATATAGGGGGAGGTATGAAATGTGCACAAAAACACAGCGATATAGGGGAATTTATGGGAGGTGCTCGAAAACAGGGCGATATAGGGGAAGCTATGAGAGGTGAGCAATAACACAGAGATAAAGGTGAAGCTATGGGATATGCCCGAAAAGACAGCGATATAGGTGAAGGTATGAGAGGTGCGCAAGGCACAACGATATAGGGGATGCTATTGGAGGTGCGCGAAAACACAGCGATATAGGGGAAGGTATGAGAGGTGCACGAAAACACAGCAATAAAGGGGGATGTATGGGAGGTGCGCGAAAACAGGGCGATATAGGGGAATGTTAGGGAGGTGCGCGAAAACAGGGCAATATAGTGGAAGATATGAGAGGTGCCCGAAAACACAGCAATATAGGCGACGCTATGGGATGTGCGCGAAAACAAGGCGATATAGAGGAAATTATGAGAGGGGCGCGAAAACACGGCGTTACAAGGGAATGTATTAGAGGTACGAGAAAACACAGCGATATAAGGGAAGTAATGAGAGGAGCGAAATCATATCAATATAGGTGAAGACATGAGAGTTGAGCGAAAACATGGCGATACAGGGGAAGCTGTGAGAGGTGAGCAATAACACAGGGATAAAGGTGAAGCTATGGGATATGCCCGAAAAGACAGCGATATAGGGGTATGTATGAGAGGTGCGCGAAAACAAAGCGATATCGGGGACGGTATTAGATGTGCATGAATACACGGCGATAGTCGGGAAACAATGACAGGTGTGCGAAAACATAGCGATATAGGGGAAGTTATGAGAGGTGGTGAAAACACAGTATTATAGGGGAAGGTATGAGACATGCGCGAAAACAGGGCGATATAGGGGAGTTATGCGAGGTGCATGAAAACAGAGCGATATAGGGGACGTTATGAGATGTGCATGAAAACACAGAGATATAGGGGAAGGTATGAGAGGAGCGCAAAGGCACAGCGATATAGGGGATGTTATGGGAGGTGCGCGAATACAAGGCCATATAGGGGAAGGTATGTGAGGTGCACGAAGGCACAGCGATATAGGGGATGCTACGGGAAGTGCGTGAATACACAGCCATATAGGGGACGTTATGAGATGTGCATGAAAATGCAGCGATATTAGGGAAGATATAAGAGGTGCACAAAAACACAGCAATATAGCAGAAGTTATGAGAGGTGTGTGAAAACACAGCGATATAGGGGAAGGAATGAGAGGAGCGCGACAACAGGGCGATATAGGGGAAGGTATGAGAGGAGTGTGAAGTCACAGCAATATAGGGGATACTATGGGAGGTGCGCGAAAACACAGTGATATAGGGGGAGACATGAGAGGTGCGTGAAAGTAGGGCAATATAGTGGAAGCTATGAGAGGTGAGCAATAACACAGCGATAAAGGTGAATCTATGGGATGTGCGCAAAAACACAGCGATATAGGGGAAGGTATGAGAGGTGCACAAGGCACAGCAATATAGGGGATGCTATGGGAGATGTGTGAAAACACAGCGATATACGGGACGTTATGAGATGTGCATGAAAACGCAGCGATATTAAGGAAGGTATGAGAGGTTCACAAAAACGCAGCGATCGAGGAGAATGAATGGGAGGTGCGCGAAAACTGGGCGATATAGGTGAAGGTATGAGAGGTGCGCGAAGGCACAGCAATATAGGGGATGCTAAGGGAGGTGCACGAATACACAGCGATATAGGGGACGTTAGGAGATGTACATGAAAACACGGCAATATAGGGGATGCTATGAGAGGTGTGAGAAAACACGGCGATATAGGGGACGGTATTAGACTTGTATGAACACACGGCGATATAGGGGAAGACATGAGAGGTGCGTGAAAACAGGGCAATATAGCGGAAGTTATGGGAGGTGCTTGAAAACAGGGTGATATAGGGGAAGGCATGAGAGGTGCGTGAAAACACAACAATATAGGAGGAGGTATGGGAGTTGCGCGAAAACGGCGATATAGGGGAAGGTATGAGAGGTGTGCGAAGGCACAGCAATATAGGGGATGCTATGGGAGGTACGCGAAAACACAGTGATACAGGGGATGCTATGAGAGGTGCGCAAAAACAGGGCAATAAAGTGGAAGCTATGGGATGTGTGCGAAAACACAGCGATACAGGGGAATGTATCAGAGGTGCGAGAAAACACAGCGATATAGGGGACGCTATGGGCCGTGCACGAAAACACAGTGATATAGGGGAAGTAATAAGAGGAGCGAAAACATACCGATGACAGCGAAGCTATGGGACGTGCGTGAAAACAGGAGGATATAGGTTAAGGTATGGGAAGTGCACGAAAACAGGGCAATGTAGTGGAAGGTATGAGAGGTGCCGGAAAACAGAGCGATATAGGCGACGCAATGGGACGTGCGCGAAAACACGGCGATATAGGGGAAATTATGAGAGATGCGCGAAAACACGGCGATACTGGGGAATGTATCAGAGGTACGAGAAAACACAGCGATATAAGGGAAGCAATGAGAGGAGTGAAAATATAGCAATATAGGTGAAGACATGAGAGGTGCGCGAAAACACGGCGATATAGGGGAAGCTGTGAGAGGTGAGCAATAACACAGAGATAAAGTTGAAGCTATGGGATATGCGTGAAAAGACAGCGATATAGGGGTATGTATGAGAGGTGCGTGATAACACAGCGATATAGGGGACGGTATGAGATGTGCATGAATACACGGCGATAGTCGGGAAACAATGACAGGTGTGTGAAAACACAGCAATATAGGGGAAGTTATGAGAGGTGAGTGAAAACACAGCGATATAGGGGGAGGTATGAAAGGTGCACAAAAACACAGCGATATAGTGGAATTTATGGGAGGTGCTCGAAAACAGGGCGATATAGGGGAAGCTATGAGAGGAGTGTGAAGACACAGCGATATAGGGGATGCTATGGGAGGTGCGTGAAAACACAGTGATATAGGGGAAGACATGAGAGGTGCGTGAATACAGGGCAATATAGTGGAAGCTATGAGAGGTGAGCAAAAACCCGGCGATATAGGGGAATCTATGAGAGGTGAGGAATAACAAAGCGATAAAGGTGAATCTATGGGATGTGCGCGAAAAGACAGCGATATAGGTGAAGGTATGAGAGGTGCGCAAGGCACAACGATATAGGGGATGCTATTGGAGGTGCGCGAAAACACAGCGATATAGGGGACGGTATGAGATGTGCATGAATACACGGCAATAGTCGGGGGACAATGACAGGTGTGCGAAAACACAGCGATATAGGGGAAGGTATGAGAGGTGCACGAAAACACAGCAATAAAGGGGGAGGTATGGGAGGTGCGCGAAAACAGGGCGATATAGGGGAATGTTAGGGAGGTGCGCGAAAACAGGGCAATATAGTGGAAGATATGAGAGGTGCCCGAAAAACAGCAATATAGGCGACGCTATGGGATGTGCGTGAAAACAAGGCGATATAGGGGAAATTATGAGAGGGGCGCGAAAACACAGCGATACAAGGGAATGTATTAGAGGTACGAGAAAACACAGCGATATAAGGGAAGTAATGAGAGGAGCGAAAACATATCAATATAGGTGAAGACATGAGAGGTGCGCGAAAACATGGCAATACAGAGGAAGCTGTGAGAGGTGAGCAATAACACAGAGATAAAGGTGAAGCTATGGGATATGCCCGAAAAGACAGCGATATAGGGGTATGTATGAGAGGTGCACGAAAACAAAGCGATATCGGGGACGGTATGCGATGTGCATGAATACACGGCGATAGTCGGGAAACAATGACAGGTGTGCGAAAACATAGCGATATAGGGAAGTTATGAGAGGTGCGTGAAAACACAGTATTATAGGGGAAGGTATGAGACATGCGCGAAAACAGGGCGATATAGGGGAGTTATGCGAGGTTTATGAAAACAGAGCGATATAGGGGACGTTATGAGATGTGCATGAAAACACAGAGATATAGGGGAAGGTATGAGAGGAGCGCAAAGGCACAGCGATATAGGGATGTTATGGGAGGTGCGCGAATACAAGGCCATATAGGGGAAGGTATGTGAGGTGCACGAAGGCACAGCGATATAGGGGATGCTACGGGAAGTGCGTGAATACACAGCCATATAGGGGACGTTATGAGATGTGCATGAAAATGCAGCGATATTAGGGAAGATATAAGAGGTGCACAAAAACACAGCAATATAGGAGAAGTTATGAGAGGTGTGTGAAAACACAGCGATATAGGGGAAGGAATGAGAGGAGCGCGACAACAGGGCGATATAGGGGAAGGTATGAGAGGTGCGCGAAGGCACAGCGATATAGGGGATTCTATGGGAGGTGCGCGAATACACAGCGATATAGGGGACGTTATGAGATGTGCATAAAAGCATGGCTATATAGGGAAGTTATGAGAGGGGCGCAAAAATACAGCAATATAGGAGAAGTTATGAGAGGTGAGTGTAAACACAGCGATATAGGGGGAGGTATGAAAGGTGCATGAAAACACAGCGATACAGGGGAATTTATGGGAGGTGCTCGAAAACAGGGCGATATAGGGGAAGGTATGAGAGGAGTGTGAAGTCACAGCAATATAGGGGATACTATGGGAGGTGCGCGAAAACACAGTGATATAGGGGAAGACATGAGAGGTGCGTGAAAGTAGGGCAATATAGTGGAAGCTATGAGAGGTGAGCAATAACACAGCGATAAAGTTGAATCTATGGGATGTGCGCAAAAACACAGCGATATAGGGGAAGGTATGAGAGGTGCGCAAGGCGCAGCAATATAGGGGATGCTATGGGAGATGCGTGAATACACAGCGATATAGGGGACGTTAGGAGATGTGCATGAAAACACAGCAATATAGGGGAAGCTATGAGAGGTGCGCGAAAACACGGCGATATAGGGGACGGTATGAGATTTGTATGAAGACACGGCGATATAGGGGAAGACATGAGAGGTGCGCGAAAACAGGGCAATATAGTGGAAGTTATGGGAGGTGCTCGAAAACAGGGCGATATAGGGGAAGGCATGAGAGGTGCGTGAAAACACAACGATATAGGAGAAGGTATAGGAGTTGCGCGAAAATGGCGATATAGGGGAAGGTATGAGAGGTGTGCGAAGGCACAGCAATAGGGGATGCTATGGGAGGTACGCGAAAGCACAGTGATATAGGGGATGCTATGAGAGGTGCGCAAAAACAGGGCAATAAAGTGGAAGCTATGGGATGTGTGCGAAAACACGGCGATACAGGGGAATGTATCAGAGGTGCGAGAAAACACAGCGATATAGGGGACGCTATGGGCCGTGCACGAAACACAGTGATATAGGGAAGTAATGAGAGGAGTGAAAACATACCGATGTCAGCGAAGCTATGGGAGGTGCGTGAAAACAGGACGATATAGGTTAAGGTATGGGAAATGCGCGAAAACAGGGCAATATAGTGGAAGGTATGAGAGGTGCCTGAAAACAGAGCGTATAGGCGACGCAATGGGACGTGCGCGAAAGCATGGCGATATAGGGGAAATTATGAGAGGTGCGCGAAAACACGGCGATACTGGGGAATGTATCAGAGGTACGAGAAAACACAGCGATATAAGGGAAGCAATGAGAGGAGTGAAAACATAGCAATATAGGTGAAGACATGAGAGGTGCGCGAAAACACGGCGATATAGGGGAAGCTGTGAGAGGTGAGCAATAACACAGAGATAAAGGTGAAGCTATGGGATATGCGCGAAAAGACAGCGATATAGGGGTACGTATGAGAGGTGCGTGATAACACAGCGATATAGGGGACGGTATGAGATGTGCATGAATACACGGCGATAGTCGGGAAACAATGACAGGTGTGTGAAAACGCAGCAATATAGGGGAAGTTATGAGAGGTGCGCGAAAACACAGTGATATAGGGATGGTATGAGAGGTGCGCGAAAACAGGGCGATATAGGGGAAGTTATGCAAGGTGCATGAAAGCACAGCGATATAGGGGACGTTATGAGATGTGCATGAAAACTCAAAGATATAGGGGAAGGTATGAGTGGTGCGCAAAGGCACAGCGATATAGGGGATGTTATGGGAGGTGCGTGAAAACACAGCGATATAGGGGACGCTATGAGATGCGCATTAAAACGCAGCGATATTAGGGAAGATATAAGAGGTGCACAAAATCACAGCGATATAGGAGAAGTTATGAGAGGTGTATGAAAACACAGCGATATAGTGGAAGGTATGAGAGGTGCATGAAAACACAGCGATATAGGGGAAGGAATGAGAGGTGCACGAAGGCACAGTGATATAGGGGATTCTATGGGAGGTGCGCGAATACACAGCGATATAGGGGACGTTATGAGATGTGCATAAAAACACGGCGATATAGGGGAAGTTATGAGAGGTGCGCAAAAATACAGCAATATAGGAGAAGTTATGAGAGGTGAGTGAAAACACAGCGATATAGGAGGAGGTATGAAAGGTGCACGAAAACACAGCGATATATGGGAAGGTATGGGAGGTGCTCAAAAACAGGGCGATATAGGGGAAGGTATGAGATGATTGCGAAGACACAGCAATATAGGGGCTGCTATGGGAGGTACGCGAAAACACAGTGACATAGGGGAAGACATGAGAGGTGCGAGAAAGCAGGAGAATATAGTGGAAGCTATGAGAGGTGAGCAAAAACACGGTGATATAGGGGAAGCTATGAGAGGTGAGCAATAACACAGAGATAAAGGTGAAGCTATGGGATATGCCCGAAAAGACAGAGATATAGGGGTATGTATGAGAGGTGCGCGAAAACAAAGCGATGTAGGGGACGGTATGAGATGTGCATGAATCACGGCGATAGTCGGGAATCAATGACAGGTGTGCGAAAACATAGCGATATAGGGGAAGTTATGAGAGGTGCGTGAAAACACAGTATTATAGGGGAAGGTATGAGAGGTGCGCGAAAACAGGGCGATATAGGGGAGTTATGCGAGGTTTATGAAAACAGAGCGATATAGGGGACGTTATGAGATGTGCATGAAAACACAGAGATATAGGGGAAGGTATGAGAGGAGCGCAAAGGCACAGCGATATAGGGGATGTTATGGGAGGTGCGCGAATACAAGGCCATATAGGGGAAGTTATGTGAGGTGCACGAAGGCACAACGATATAGGGGATTCTATGGGAGGTGCGCGAATACACAGCAATATAGGGGACGTTATGAGATGTGCATAAAAACACGGCTATATAGGGGATGTTATGAGAGGTGTGCAAAAATACAACAATATTGGAGAAGTTATGAGAGGTGAGTGAAAACACAGCGATATAGGGGGAGCTATGAAAGGTGCACAAAAACACAGCGATATAGGGGAATTTATGGGAGGTGCTCGAAAACAGGGCGATATAGGGGAAGCTATGAGAGGAGTGTGAAGACACAGCAACATAGGGGATGCTATGGGAGGTGCGTGAAAACACAGTGATATAGGGGAAGACATGAGAGGTGCGTGAAAGTAGGGCAATATAGTGGAAGCTATGAGAGGTGAGCAATAACACAGCGATAAAGGTGAATCTATGGGATGTGCGCAAAAACACAGCGATATAGGGGAAGGTATGAGAGGTGCGCAAGGCACAGCAATATAGGGGATGCTATGGGAGATGCGTGAATACACAGCGATATACAGGACGTTATGAGATGTGCATGAAACGCAGCGATATTAAGGAAGGTATGAGAGGTTCACAAAAACGCAGCGATATAGGAGAATGAATGGGAGGTGCGCGAAAACAGGGCGATATAGGTGAAGGTATGAGAGGTGCGTGAAGGCACAGCAATATAGGGGATGCGTGCGCGAAAAACAGGGCGATATAGGTGAAGGTATGAGAGGTGCGTGAAGGCACAGCAATATAGGGGATGCTAAGAGGAGGTGCACGAATACACAGCGATATAGGGGACGTTAGGAGATGTGCATGAACAACACGGCAATATAGGGGATGCCATGAGAGGTGTGCGGAAAAACACGGCGATATAGGGGAACGGTATGAGATTTGTATGAAGACACGGCGATATAGGGGAAGACATGAGAGGTGCTCGAAAAACAGGGCGATATACGGGAAGGCATGAGAGGTGCGTGAAAACACAATGATATAGGAGGAGGTATGGGGAGTTGCGCGAAAAACGGCGATATAGGGAAGGTATGAGAGGTGTGCGAAGCACAGTCAATATAGAGGATGCTATGGGAGGTACGCGAAAACATAGTGATATAGGGGATGCTATGAGAGGTGCGCAAAAAACAGGGCAATAAAGTGGAAGCTATGGGATGTGTGCGAAAACACGGCGATACAGGGGAATGTATCAGAGGTACGAGAAAACACAGCGATATAGGGGGTCGCTATGGGCCGTGCACGAAAACACAGAGATATAGGGGAAGTATATGAGAGGAAGCGAAAACATACCGATGTCAGCGAAGCTATGGGAGGTGCTGTGAAAATCAGGACGATATAGGTTAAGGTATGGGAAATGCTGCAGAAAACAGGGCAATGTAGTGGAAATGTCTGAGAGGTGCCTGAAAACAGAGCGATATAGGCGACGCAATGGGACGTGCAGCGAAAACACGAGCTATATAGGAGGAAATTATGAGAGGTGCGACGAAAAACACACGGCGATACTGGGGAATGTATCAGAGGTACGAGAAAACACTAGCGATATAAGGGAAGCAATGAGAGGAGTGAAAACATAGCAATATAGGTGAAGACATGAGAGGTGCGCGAAAACACAGCGATATAGGGGAAGCTGTGAGAGGTGAGCAATAACACAGAGATAAAGGTGAAGCTATGGGATATGCGCGAAAAAGACAGCGATATAGGGGTATGTATGAGAGAGTGCGTGAAAACACAGTGATATAGGGATGGTATGAGAGGTGCGCGAAAACAAGGGGCGATATAGGGGAAGTTATGCGAGGTGCATGATAAGCACAGCGATATAGGGGACGTTATGAGATGTGCATGAAAACACAAAGATATAGGGGAAGGTATGAGTGGTGCGCAAAAGGCACAGCGATATAGGGGATGTTATGGGAGGTGCGTGAAAACACAGCGATATTAGGGGACGCTATGAGATGTGCATAAAAACGCAGTGATATTAGGGAAGTTATAAGAGGTGCACAAAATCACAGCGATATAGGAGAAGTTATGAGAGGTGTATGAAAACACAGCGATATAGTGGAAGGTATGAGAGGTGCATGAAAACACAGCGATATAGGGGAAGGAATGAGAGGTGCACGAAGGCACAGTGATATAGGGGATTCTATGGGAGGTGCGCGAATACACAGCGATATAGGGGACATTATGAGATGTGCATAAAAACACGGCGATATATGGGGAAGTTATGAGAGGTGCGCAAAAATACAGCAATATAGGAGAAGTTATGAGAGGTGAGTGAAAACACAGCGATATAGGAGGAGGTATGAAAAGGTGCACGAAAACACAGCGATATATGGGAAGGTATGGGAGGTGCTCAAAAACAGGGCGATATAGGGGAAGGTATGAGATGATTGCGAAGACACAGCAATATAGGGGCTGCATATGGGAGGTACGCGAAAACACAGTGATATATGGTGGAAGACATGAGAGGTGCGATGAAAGCAGGAGAATATAGTGGAAGCTATGAGAGGTAGAGCAAAAATCACGGTGATATAGGGGAAGCTATGAGAGGTGAGCAATAACACAGAGATAAAGGTGAAGCTATGGGATATGCCCGAAAAGACAGAGATATAGGGGTATGTATGAGAGAGTGCGCGAAAACAAAGCGATGTAGGGGACGGTATGAGATGTGCATGAATACACGGCGATAGTCGTGGGAATGCAATGACAGGTGTGCGAAAACATAGCTGATATAGGGGAAGTTATGAGAGGTGCGTGAAAACACAGTATTATAGGGGAAGTTATGCAGAGGTGCGCGAAAACAGGGCGATATTAGGGGAGTTATGCGAGGTTTATGAAAACAGAGCGATAATAGGGGACGTTATGAGATGTGCATGAAAACACAGAGATATAGGGGAAGGTATGAGAGGAGCGCAAAGGCACAGCGATATTAGGGGATGTTTATGGGAGGTGCGCGAATACAAGGCCATATAGGGGAAGGTATGTGAGGTGCACGAAGGCACAGCGATATAGGGGATTCTATGGGAGGTGCGCGAATACACAGCAATATATGGGGACGTTATGAGATGTGCATAAAAACACGGCTATATAGGGGATGTTTTGAGAGGTGTGCAAAAATACAACAATATTGTGAGAAGTTATGAGAGGTGAGTGAAAAACAGCGATATAGTGGGGAGGTCATGAAAGGTGCACAAAATCACAGCGATATAGGGGGAATTTATGGGAGGTGCTCGAAAACAGGGCGATATAGGGGAAGCTATGAGAGGAGTGTGAAGACACCAGCAACATAGGGGATGCTATGGGAGGTGCGTGAAAAACAACAGTGATATAGGGGAAGAGACATGAGAGGTGCGTGAAAGTAGGGCAATATAGTGGAGAGCTATGAGAGGTGAGCAATAACCCAAGCGATAAAGGTGAATCTATGGATGTGCGCAAAAAACACAGCGATATAAGGGAAGAGTATGAGAGGTGCGCAAGGCACAGCAATATTAGGGGATGCTATGGGAGATGCGTGAATACACAGCGATATACAGGACGTTATGAGATGTGCATGAAAACGCAGCGATAATTAAGGAAGGTATGAGAGGTTCACAAAAAACGCAGCGATATAGGAGAATGAATGGGAGGTGCGCGAAAACAGGGCGATATAGGTGAAGGTATGAGAGGTGCGTGAAGGCACAGCAATATAGGGGATGCTAAGGGAGGTGCACTACGAATAACACAGCGATATAGGGGACGTTAGGAGATGTGCATGAAAACACGGCAATATAGGGGATGCCATGAGAGGTGTGCGAAAAACACGGCGATATAGGGGGACGGTATGAGATTTGTATG